>NC_092640.1:8868736-9168736 GCF_039555335.1 Amphiura filiformis | reverse complement strand
GTGGGCTCCAAAACTGAGTGGTGGGCTCCAAAACTGAGTGGTGGGCTCCAAAACTGAGTGGTGGGCTCTGCCGCTCACCACCACCCACTGTAGCTACATCCCTGAATGGCACTCTGTCAAACTCGCAACGATATGTGATTCACATGTTCAGTTCAGGGAAATCTTGTTTGTTTTCCTACCAGTGGCATGGTGGTGTGGTTTAACTTACTTCTGTAGAACCTTTGTGGCATACTCATCAGTGCAGAGCGGCTCCTCTCCTTCTGGTACGTGAAGTTTACATTTCACGGTGGAATTGTCCGACATTTCTGACATGTCTATTTCCACGCATGCTATGCCGTCATGGACTGGGTGCTCAAACGTGATGGTAAGCTTCTGATGTGTGAATGGAGTCACCTCAAATTGGATTGCATCTGCTGCTTCTGTCAAATCAAACCACACAAATAATAGGCTAAGTAAACCAGTACCTTGGCTAAATCAGGATGGGACAGTCAACATCCTCATCCCAACTTTACTCCATCAAAATTAAGATTTTCTTTCAAACATTATTACATGCAATGACTGGAAAAACTTGGAAATAAGTACAGCCAATATCAGATATGGCATCCAATTAATTGTCACTTTTCATTTTTTAAAGCATTATCACCAATATTAATCCCAAATTGCCTTGGTGCCCTTTTCATCATAGCCATTAAAAAATCTCATAAAGCCATAAAAATGCTTTGATGCCATGCCATTTTGAAAGCAACCCAAGGCTAATTGCTGTGCCTATTTGAGAACAAAGCTTTTCCCCTGTAATTGCCCCAAATCTACATGTAGAAGTTTCTATCATATATTGTGACATAAAATTTAGAAAATAGGGTGAAAAATGCTTTAGATAACAACTCATCATGTGAGTTACTGAGGCATTTTTCACCCAGATGTGGTAGTGACGTCAGTGCGCATTTCAGTGGCGCAGCTAAATCGCTAGTGTTTGCTCAAAGCGCTGGCATACACATGCACATACTTAAAGATGCTGCATATTTGCATGAGCGAAATAGCTGCCTCTACGCTTTGACATCACTGCCACATCGGGATGAATAATGTATGGAAATCGCACAAACTTCTAATGACAAACGGCAACTAATGCACATACAACTTTCTGTATGTCATGGGAGTGCAAAAAAAGCTGAAAATGCTCAAAAAACGCTGAAAAACAGCGTAAAATTGGGATTAAATGGTTTAAATTGGGCTGAAAATAAAAGAAAACACATAAATTTCAGGAATAAAAAAAGAGGAAATCAGCCGAAAAGAGGAAAATTTCAGGTCTGAGATTATATTTTCAAAACATACCTTGCGATGACTCTTCCGGTCTCACACAGCTAGCAATGAGGGCGTTGTATATCGCCTGCTGTCGCAGGAAATTCAAAATCTGAATAACAAATTTGGGATGCGTGAAGCTGATCTTGGACATAAGCATCCCTCGTAGGTCGGCACTTGTTGTACACTCATTGATATAGTAGCAGTGGTTTTGTCCAGGCAAATTCTACAGATAAAATGTTAGGAAATTAGTTTACTGCATAGTTAACCCCATGAGAACTACCTGCCGATTGGCCAAAAAGAAGTTTTCATTATCAATTGGCCCAATCAGCAACATTGTTAGAATAATTTCACCATGCAAAAAAATTGGGGTGATTTATTTGCAAAGCTCCATTCTGATTGGTGATTAAAGTGAAGATATCGCGTAATTGACCAATCAGAGGCAATGTTAGATCGGCAGGTAGTGCTCAGGGGGTTAAAAGGAAAATCAGACATGTAATGTGGTACTGCACGCCAGTCATTTTGTTTCTCAATAAATAGGTTTGAACTAAAAATTCTTATTTTGGAGGGGAGCACAACCTAGTGGTGTTTGCACTCAAATATCGAGACAAATCAATCTGACACACAAGAACAATGGTATGGGATCTATAGAGTAGAACCAAAGGCTTGATATAAGGGGTGGCATTTCTGCCCCAGGTGCATGATTCCCGGAGGGGTAGAACATTGGCCTTAACTCAAGAACAGCAAGTCTTGTGGGGTTCCAAGATTATGCATGAATAAAAAACTGTATATGCTGTTATTTTCTTGAGGTTTTATTTTCCCAAAATTTGCCAGTGGATGTACAGGCATGAAAATAAGAACACATGAAAATACAGTTTTTGCCTAAAGTTACTTTACACTTACATAAATATTGCCAAATTCCCAAAATCGCAAAAAATCATGAACACAAAAAAAATAACAACGTATTCAGTAGAACATGTGACACTACTACCACCACAGGGTCCAACTTTAAAATTATAAACAGTGAACCTACCACATGGAATTTGTTGTATGGGAGGTTAGTGCTTCTTGTCTGTGATAAGGTTGGGTCCAGTGTGTATCTGCATATGAGTGTATTGAGTGGCATGGTAGAGTGTGGTGAGTCTCCATGAGGTAAACAAACACCTGCAATAAACAAACATACATAATATTAGTTTTACAGCTAGGACTTCTTGTCTGTGATAAAGTCATTGAAGGAGTTTAAAGGATGATTTTGTGATCCTAGCATCATCTTTTTATGACATTTGTCAGTAGATATCCACGAAAAAAGCTTACTCCAAAAATTTCAGTTGATTCCAATTTTGTGTTTGCGAGTTATGTATGATTATGTGTATTACACTGCTCCATAGGTCACTGTTGTAATTTCGTTCTGGTATGCCAGAACGAAATTCAAATTTGACGATATTTTTGCTAAACGAATTAATCTGCAAGACATTTTTTGTACATAAACATTATGTAGCCAGAGGTTTCTAGTGGTATAAAAATCTTAATTTTTTTGGAGAAAGTGGGGGATGAGGCTGTGGATCACGTAAATGCCCTTTTAATTAATTTAAAGAAATAGAATAAATTGATTTACTATGGAACTTACTTTGTAAACTGTGCAGTGATTTGATGATGCTTGCAGACAGTGGCATGGCCTTGTTGAGAGTAAGGACAAATGATGCTGGCAGACTCGCACTGGTTTGAGCATTCAATGAGTTGAACTGTGGGCTGCTGGAAGCAAAAAGAGAAAACATGGGTTACTAGTTGCACAACTAAGGTCGCCAATAGTCGTAGTCGCGACTATTAGCTAGTCGTGACTTTTGACTACAGCTTGGTGATAGCAACTTCTTATTGCGTCTCCCAGAAATATAATTGGGGATGTAAAATGTTGTTAAATTTACACTACAAATTGTTTTGCATGTGTAAATTTTGTTGAAATTGGTCTACACAAAATTAATTTGTGAGCAAAATTTCAGAGTAGCATACAAGTAATATGTTGTGTGCACTGCACCATGTATCCGTTCTTTTCATCATACCTAGTTTATTCTAGCATATTTTGTAGCTTTAACCCCCTGAGCAACACCTGCCAATCTAACATTGCCTCTGATTGGTCAATTACATGATATCTTCACTTTAATCACCTATCAGAATAGAGCTTTTTTTTTGCGTGGTGAAATTATTCTAACAATGTTGCTGATTGCTCCAATTGATAATGAAAACTTTGTTTTGACCAATAGGCAGGTAGTTCTCATCGGGTTAAATTCGAAATAAGGGTATACAGAGCCTGACCTTGCCTTTTTACTTTCTTTGCTTCAATCAAATCATTTGATGTATAAACCTACCCGACTTTTCCTTCTGAGCTCTGGTTCATGGTAATCAATGATTGTGTCTGCAGTTTACGCACAGGTGAGCCTTCCAGTGCTACCGACAATGAAAGACCAAGGTCCTTGGGCAATGGATCTGGAAGAAAACATGGACAAATAAAGTACAGCTTCTGTTTCATCATTGTTTACCACCAATTTATTTAAATATTTTTCAACACAATGTGGCATTTACATAACCACAGACTACTACAGACCATGTATCAACAGTCAAAGTCCCTGTGCATTGTATGTTCTGAATTCTTGCATATTCATGAGGGCTGATTGTACGATCAATCTGTGTCTTCCAATCATCCCAGCATTGCAAGCCTTCACGATGGACCATAAAAATATGCGGGTTATGCCGAGACTTTGACTGCTTGTATGCGGTCTGTTATCTTTTTCGTCCATGTACATAATGGACACATGAACAATTGAAGAGTGTAGTGAAAGAAATACTCAAGCGTAAAAATTCAGTTCTAAGAAAAAATCAGGTTAATTTTTAAGGTGCCCTGTTTCCAGAAACTTTACTCATTTTGTTTTAAATATGTATATATTTGTCAGTCTTCATAATACTTAAACTTTATGTCTAAGTTAGTTGAATTTCTTAATGTACGCAAGCTACGGTACTGATACATTTAAAAATTGAAACTGATTGTAAGAACTAACCTATTTTTTTAACACTTGAGGTTTTCCACTGGGTCTTCAATTGAATACAGCTGCATCATTAATTGTCTACATTTCATCTTATCAAATATTCCTTACCTTTCATTGTAAGAGTGACAGGTTTCTTTGTCTTCAGATCCAGTAAGTCGTAAGGTGACACAAAGAAGGTCAGTCTTGTGGGATACCCTGGTAAAGCAGACATGGTATACAATGTAAGTCACAAAATAGCAAGATAACAAGTGCTTAAAGAACCCTAGCCCTAGAACTTAATGAAATCAAACTTTTCAGGATGCTCACATGTTCCCATTTACATGTAGCACCAGGATATTGCGAAATATATAAACTGTCTTTACTCTTGATATATAGACCACTTGACATGTTACGTCATTGCCCGGCAGTATGCGCACAAATTATGGCAATTTTCATTGTTCTTTGCACTGCAGTGTGCGTATGCATCGTAGTTTGCTCACTGCTCAGGCCATGTGCATTTTAAATTGCCCACCACAAGTACAAGAAGGCCACTGAACAGTGTAGCGGTTCGTTCAAGCATATTGACAGACCAGTCCCTCACCTTTGTTGATAAACAATGATGTTAAGTGGTCTATAAGATGGCAGCAAAAAAGGAACATTTGAATTAAAAATGACTTGAACAAATACACAATAAATAAATGAAGACAGGATGTATGCCTTTTGCTCACAAAGAAAACATTACCGATAGTTGGAAATTAATTAACTTGTTGCATTTCAAGATGGCAACCAATATGGTTGCAAAAGATGCCAGCCAATATGGCTGCAACAAATACCATGAAATTAAGATTGCAAATATAGCTACTAAATTCCTCGCTAAACAGAATGTGGCAACATCCATCCTCTTACAGATTACTTTCCTCACTACAAGTTACATATCGAGGGGATACTGCAATAAGGCCCTGACTACAACAGCTGCTCTATACACATTTGACTATTTCTGCATTCTATATTGTACACACCTACAATTATGACACTTGGCAGCTATTACAGACGGGGCCTTCTTGCAATAACCTCTAATAAACTTTGATCAGCTCGTAATCGGCGGGCCTTATAACATCACGGATTAATATCAAAATATTTATTTTGAGAATTTTCATGTGACATTTCCCAGGAGCATCACAAATTATTAATTCAAGTCCTATACTTTGTCTACTTTCTTTAACACACAAAATATACCAGACAGGTCAATTAATAGTACTCTTAATGTGAGTCTACTTTTCGGCATAGTGGTAAAAGCCTAACGAGCTGATCGAACTATAGGTATCGTGGTTTCCTACAAATGGTTACCCAAAATCATATTCCATTTCATTTAATGAAATTGGGCTGTTCCAGCTGAAATCCATACAGCCCCTATGGAAGAAATGGCCTTAATCTTCCACACAGGGAGTGTAGATTTCAAATGGAATTATCCATTCAGGTAACCCCATTTGCAATTCACACTCCCTGTGTGGAAGAGTAAGGTTATGTCTTCTATGGGAAGTGTGTGGATTTCAACTGGAATAGCCCAGAAGCCAGCTGTCAATGGCTATAACATTCGAATGAAGTAAGAATTCTACTAATACACCTGACAAAGTGGTCACTTTGCCTGACAAAGTGGTCTCTGTGCCTAAGTAATTTAAATCAATCTTTGTTGCTTTTTCCATTATATACCATTATTATTTTGTAGAGTACATTAAGGATTTTAAAAAGCTGATATACTGCTGTGCATTGTCAGTTCCGTCATGAATAGAATCCCGCTGCACCATGTTGGCCTCTTCTTTTAAATATACCTTTACCTTCGGAATCATCAAAGTACGCAGTATACTGATTCTATGGCATATTTTGGCCAAACTTCTGGTGGTCACTTTTTGATCATATGGGTATCTATTAGCAAATACATTTCATTTACAAAGCTTCATTGATCTTTTTGGTTGTTCCCTATACCTAATAAGGAATTATTAATCTTACCTCCGGTTCTGGGTGTGAGGAAACCTACTGGGCCTTTGAGAATATGCAGCAATGGATTGTTGACATTCCTGATGGAAAAAAAACACAATTTTACAAATAAATTTAAAACAAGAATTGTACTGCAGTGAATATCTCCCCTACTAAACAGTGGTCAGTCATCTAGGCGCAACCAAACTGCACATGCAAACACAGTCATTTCAGCACTTGTCCCCTATGTGTAAAGTTACCCCCACCATGATAATTGGCAAGTAATGAGGGCAGTTCTAAAAATATAGTTTTGTATGTGTACATGAAGCAGCTTTTCATTTTGAACTCACCATGGTTTAACTTGTAATAGATGAGCAAGTGTTTCACCTAGGTTTCATTATCATTGAGGTATAGGACTTTTTATTTTTTCGGAGAAGAGCAGGTAGGGCAACAACTTGATTATATTTCTAAATGTTCATACTACTAGGGATGACCATGAAAATTTGAAGTTTCTCCTGTATTGTAGAATCATACCTTATATTAAAGAGCTCATTAAGGGAAGGGGTATGAACGTTTGGACAGTATTTATTGTGGGAATTAGAGCACATCAGACATATCGAATTGCATTCTGAATACGAAGAATGTCCTTCTGATATCAAATAATTTTGATTTTTTGAAATTCGCAATGTAATACACATTTTATGGCAAATCATTAAAAATTGATATTTTTGATATTTAACAGTACTTGAAGTAAACTTTATAAATCTGATGATTTATACTTAAGGTGTATGTAGGTGGGATGAAAAGCCGACGATCAATTGAAAATTTTGACCTTTCGTATTGAAGATATGGATTTTTTCCCAAAACACCAACAAAAAAAAGGTCTTTTGGGGAAAAATCCATATCTTCAATATAAAAGGTCGAAATTTTCAATTGACCGTCGGCTTTTCCTCCCAGCTACATACACTTTAAGAATACTGTAAATCAACAACTAATTTCGCGGATACTTTATTTCGCGAATTGGGGATTGTCAACATTTTCGGAGATTTAATTTCGCTGAATTCAAAATTTTGACATGAATCTAAGTCTTCCAATTTTGAAGTCAGTAAGCTTATGCATTTTAATTTTCAATTTCCACCCCAATAATATTACAAAAATACCTTAATGGGAGCATGCTGTACTGGGTCTATAAAACATGCAGTTCCATGGTTTGAGTAGGCATACTCTAGTAAAATATATTCCATCACAAGGCTGAATAATGATTCCATGAATTAGCTGGTGATCGTAAAAATTGCTCTTCTGTTCTGATCATTAATTTTCGGCGATGTTTTGATCGTGTTGACAGCTGACAGCTATACACCGCTGTTGCAAATTCATTAGTACTTCTGAATTCCCTAAACGGCTCTTAATTTTATAGTCACAAAATAGGAAAGCAGATCAATTCTTTATTATAGTAACACTAGTCCAAGAAGAATGGCACGAGTAGGGTGTTCAATCAATTCGATGAGCTGACCACATGTTTTGTGAGCTATGGCTAGCCCGGATGTGCTCGTAGTCTTATTCTAAGTCTCACTTTACTGACACTTTAATTGGCACGTACAGATCGGGTGGGGGGGTCAGATGCTGGTGAGGCAGTAAAGTTTGAACAAATTATATTACTTGGTGAAAGGAAAATGTTTTATAATTTGCCTACAGAAGTTTATTCAGAAATTTAAAGATGGAGAGGAAAGAAAAGGAAAAAGAAATATAACAGAATTAAAATAGGGAAATAAAAGACATCATGTTGACATCTGGGATCAAGACTAGCAAACATGTTGTGACTTTTCTGTGGCCTTCGCTATGACAAACGATATGGGAAACGATGTCAGTCGGACAGAAACCTTGCCGTGCATAAAATATGCCATCAATATGCACCAAAATTAATAACTAAGGTAAAATTTTGTCAATATTACAATAGAAAATACTGAAAATATAGAAAATTGGGCAGTAAAGTTAAATATTTTTACAGAGAGTCGATGCTCCTGCAGCTAAACAACTTCCATTGCACGATCGTGGCTGTATTGTGAACTGTGTGAGACGTTGGAAGCTTCATGCACTGTGGGCTAGTCGGCATGATTTCAAACGCTATTTTAAATTCGTGTGATATTTAATTTCACGAATTTTGCCTCCTCGCGAAATTCGCGAAATTAAATATCACGCGAAATTAAGTTGATTTACAGTATATCACTTAATTTATAAAATTTATTTCGAGGACTGTTATATATCAAAAATTTGAAAAATATCAAATTTTAATAATATGTCATAAAATTTGTATTATATCGTGAATTTCAAAAAATGAAAAATATTTGATATCAGAAAGACATGCTTCGTATTCAGAATGCAATTCGATACGTCTGAGGTGCTCTCATGTCCGACAAAAAATATTGTCAAAACGCCATAAACGCTCATTCTAGATCCCTTAAGTGGAGCATTTCAGTCTTTAAATGACCTCAATAGGATAAATGGTTCTGAAGTTATGGCCAATTTTAAATGCGTGTTTTGAATAGGCAGTTTGGACAGATTATGGACACCAAGTAAAAATGGCACAAAATTGAATAATTTCCAGTTTCAAATTCATTATTTTCAAAAAACGCCTTTTCAGTAACCCTTGAAAATGGATTGCATGATTTATACAAGTACTTACAAGAAGAAATCATTTATAAATACCGGTTTTCATGAATGCATTCGGAGATCTGGTCTTGTGAAATAGCCTTTTTGTTCTTTATTTCTTTGTACAAATCCAAGATGGCAGTCATGGAAGAAAAATTATGAACAAATTTGACCAAAAAAATGTATCACCAAATTTTGACAACTTGTTATTTAAGTCACAAAACATGTAATGAAGTTGATTTGTAGTGACGATTTTTTGTGCGAGGTTTCCGTATTTTGCATCCAAGGCCCAAAAATGATCAAAAGTCCAAAAAAGTGCAAAATTCAGAAACCTTGCATAAAAATTCGTCATTACAGATCAACTTAATTACATGTTTTGTGACTTAAATAACAAGTTGTCAAAATTTGGTGATACATTTTTTACACATGAGACGCATCCATGTGCTCAGTTTCCCATGGAGTGTATCTGCATTAAAATTAGATTTTACTGCAAATTTTCTCTAAATTCCAAGTTATATTGGATGAGTCAAGTTTTGTATATTATAATAACAATATTGAACCAATTTCATGTGCAATTTTAAGATATTACCATGGTCATTACAGAGTATACTGTGCATGTAGGCCTAAGGTACTGCATGATTCTGAATCCTATTAAAGAGGGTCTAAATTTCATCATCCAAAATGCAACCCTAAATAGTTGTGAAATTTTATGAAATTGCACATGGAATTAGATAAATATATATAGTATAGTATACAAAAACTTCACTCGCCTAATATATCTTGGAATTTGGAGAAAATTTACATTAAAATCACTCTTTTATGCAAATAACCTGTAGATTTCACTTTAACTTGCTGTGGAGGGAAAACTATTGGTATCTCAAATCATGAAGTTGGCTACTGTAGATGGGAACTTCTTGTTAGGTGATTGCCCAAGTTATAGATTTATTGATTGATATTTAGGGGTGCATATTTGAACTTCATCAAAACATGTTTTTGCCAAAATTACAAACAGGCTAATATGAGGTACTACTGATGCATGTGTGTGCACTCAAGTGAAATCCATTGGTCAGTGTAGGGAGATAGACTCTGTGTGCATAGCTCCATTGAGACTGTGTGTGTGTTCAGTCTTGCATGGTAAACATAAAAGGTGTCCAAAGGAGTGGGTTCTTGTGCTGGTCATCCCTAATACTACATACTCTGAAAATTTTAGTTTTTTTTAAATCACATTTTTGTTCCTAAAATGGGGGTTATAGCGCCCTCAACAGACACTCTCTCCATAGGGCTACAATTACATGTAAAGACCAGTTATAGACAAATGGCCCTTAAATAAAACAGACTCGTTCATTTTCCCTCAAATTTTGCATATGATGTAGATTTAACATCTGGAATGTAATGCAAGTGGTGTCGTTGCTACTCTCCTAAATTCATTTATAAAATGTCCGCCCCAGACCAAGGTGAATTTTATTAGGAACTCAGGTATAATTTAGTTTTCCAGCAGCTGTTTATCCTGATCATGAAGAGACAGCTTATTTTTCCTGTTCTGCACATACACATTGTCAGAAACGTGTAGCAAAATCTCGCTAATGTCAATGTGATACCCCTTTACCTCTTGTAAAATTGGTGTATTGGATTATGGATATTGTGGCACAAATATTCAAGTTAAGCCGAAAATATTGTGAATATATTGCTGGTTCTGGTTCTGGTTGGTTACTGCCTAACGCCCCTGAAAGGGGTCAAACAAGCAGTTGGTGCTAGGCTGCTGTTCTTAGTTGTTGGTTGCTGCACAAAACTATACCCATTCCTATACACACAACGTCATATAACATTGTCATAACATTGTTAAGTTGTAACAATGCTATTATGTTTTAACAACATTGCTACACCTGCATGTGTTTGGCTGTAGTGTCCACAGAGCACTACAGAGTACGTATCAACAGTCAAACTCCCCGTGTATTATATGATGTAAGTTCTCGCATATTCATGAGGGCCATTGTTCGATCGTGCCATGTCTAACAATCACGCCAGCGCTGCGTGCCTTCGCGTATACGCAATAGAGCGTTGCATACTTTTGCGATTACGCGATAGACTGTGAAAATACGCAGTAATTGCGTAGCAGTCTCGCCTGTCGCATTTCATGGAACAATCGGCCCTCATTATCGGATGATGCGGAGACTTTGACTGGTGGTACGCTCTTTGTTTTCTCTCTCCTCTGTGGTTGTGTCACAAACTATGAAATACACACAAAAATATCCACTGGCCTTGTTACATTCTGTTCTCATTTGTAGCATGCAAGGTTTTTAAAAATACAGAATTGGGGTTCCGATTGGCTAACTGGATAAAGCTATAAAACCCCCAGTGGCAGATCAAGAAAAGACACTGATGTAACATGACATGGTTCTTATTATGCAATAATCAGGGCATACATTCAGTTAGATAAATGTGAATGAAACATGACCAGTCATGTATCTCAGTTACATGTACAATGTTTGAATTTTTGCGCTTTTATTGATTTCAGAATCGCAAATTTTTTCAGTTTGCAAAATATTTAATACCACTGAAATAACCAGCTATACATTATTGTTTAGAAACCCATAAAACCACCTGACGCAAGTTAGAATCTGGTACGCCACCGTAATACCCTCTGAAGGGTTTATCACATGTATCATACACAGAATAAGACACAGCCTATGGGTGACATACCTGTTGTAATACATAGCCAACCACTTACCTGTAGAAATTGAATAACTTTTTGAGATCTTCTTCCAAGGCTTGCAAACAGGTGAAAGCTTTCTTCTTCTGATTCCTAGATACAAAAATAACAGAGAGTGAGAGAAACGTTTAAGATTAGTATGTTGTCCTAAAAAGAAGCAATTGATGTAAATAAATGGTGAGCTGACAATCAGATTACACCCAATACTACATATTTTCAGCAAATTAAGCTATTCCATTTGAAATTCACATTGTGGAATATTTTGGAATTCTTTCAAAATCCAACATTGTTTTAAAATAATTTGCCTCCAAAAGTTTATGATCAAGAAAAGCAAAATAGTAGATCCAATTAGATAGGTAAGCAATGATTGGTTGATGCAAAGCAATGGATATTGATATACTTTTGTTGTATTTACTGCAAAAATATCATCCAGGCATGAGAATAATCATCCATGAAAAAACCTGAAAAGTTTGAAAAAGCCTGAAAAAGTGTATTTAATTAGGCTAACAGGCCAAAAACAGGCTATAATGAAAAAGAAAAAGAAAAAAGAAAGCCAGAATTTAGGCTTTAAAACCTGAAAATTCTCATGTCTGATCATGTTCCATGCAGTTCCGTGTGCACCACCATCTTGAATTTGAACCAGGAAGTGACTGATTCTTCCTAACTACGCCGACAATTTTGAAGCTTTTTTCACTGAAAATTCACTCCTAATAAACACCCCTAGCATTTATTCCAAACAAATTACATAAATTATACTTACGTGTCACCTCCTGTTTGGTAGAACTGGCACAGCCCTTTCAAGTGTTCTGTGAATTCATTGAAATCATTGTTCTTCAGAACGTTGAACATCTCTGGACAGCTCTGTATACAAATTATATATAAGTCATAGTTACAATCAACAAAGTTATCATTACAAGTTATTTGTATCAAGTTATCATTTCAATCAATGAACAACAAAATTAATAATACTAGTCTCACATGAACAACTACGTACCCTCACACACACACACACAGTCTTTGGTCTTTGGAAAAAACTTTTTTTTTTTTGGGGGGGGGGCAAGTATTTTATATGTTCAGTGGCATATCAGGGTCAGTTGTCTGAGGGGGCAAAGATAAACAAATAAACATCTATGCACCCCCCCCCCCCCCCACACACACCCCTACAAGATTGAAGACTCACCAATGGTTCATCATGAGCTACTTTAACATCCTTAACTCCTCTTGAATTCTTGAGAACTACTTCCACATAGAAAACATCTGTGTGCACACACATCCTCATACACTCACGCATGATTGAATACTCAACAATGGTTCATTATAATGGGCTAATAGAGTTTTTAACTTCACCTGAATTATTGAGAACTACTCTCACATAGAAACCATCTATGCACCCCCACCCACACAACCCAGCAAGCCCCCCCCCACACACACACACCTACAAGATTGAATACTCACCAATAGCTCATCGTGATGTGCTACTTTAACATCTTTAACTCCTCCTGAATTAGTAAGAACTACTTCCACATAGAAAGCATCTATGCTATGCCCCCCCACACACCCACACAACTACAAGATTGAATACTCACCAATAGCTCATCATGATGGGCTACTTTAACATCTTTAACTCCTCCTGAATTAGTAAGAACTACTTCCACATAGAAAGCATCTATGCTATGCACCCCCACACACACACCCCTACAAGATTGAATACTCACCAATAGCTCATCGTGATGGGCTACTTTAACATCTTTAACTCCTCCTGAATTAGTAAGAACTACTTCCACATAGAAAGCATCTATACTATGCACCCCCCACACACACACCCCTACAAGATTGAATACTCACCAATAGCTCATCATGATGTGCTACTTTAACATCTTTAACTCCTCCTGAATTAGTAAGAACTACTTCCACATAGAAAGCATCTATACTATGCACCCCCACACACCCCACACCCACACAACTACAAGATTGAATACTCACCAATAGCTCATCGTGATGGGCTACTTTAACATCTTTAACTCCTCCTGAATTAGTAAGAACTACTTCCACATAGAAAGCATCTATACTATGCACCCCCCCACACACACACACACCCCTACACCTACAAGATTGAATACTCACCAATAGCTCATCATGATGGGCTACTTTAACATCTTTAACTCCTCCTGAATTAGTAAGAACTACTTCCACATAGAAAGCATCTATACTATGCACCCCCACACACCCACACAACTACAAGATTGAATACTCACCAATAGCTCATCGTGATGTGCTACTTTAACATCTTTAACTCCTCCTGAATTAGTAAGAACTACTTCCACATAGAAAGCATCTATGCTTAGAAACACATCGTTCCCAGTTACTGTGTAACTCAAACTGAAAAACAAAACAATTTTAATTAACCTCAAAATTTAGATTTTGCATTGTGAAGTGCCCCAGTTAGAGGTTAATGATTGCGCATCAGTTGTTTTGAGGGTATTGTGAAAAAAACATGTTTAGATATTTCACAATACCTGAAAAAGAACTGATGCAAAGTCATTAAACGCATTCATAACCGTCACTTTTCACTTTTTAAATTCAAGTAACGTCACATTTTATTCTTTTAAATTTGAAAACAAAATGCAATTTTAACTGTAAGTTTTGTTTTCTCTGTAAAAAATTGGATAAGTAATCGATTAAGGAATTGCCGCTAGCAACCAATCACACAAGCGCGTGATCATGCGATGTCCAAATACGACGGCCTGCGCCCGCATGAATTGTTCGAATTTTAAAGCGTACATTTATATTAGCTACGTCACAAGACACGGTCATTATACTTTTTGAATAACCTGCATCTGCATTCGCGTATTTAAAAGTTATTATTTGTGATTGGATTAAACACATCGCCTATATTCATGACATTATGAATGCAATTTAGATTTGTAGGGAATAAACAACTGGAATGGTATGACAATTGAAATGGCAGCCATGTTGGAGGACAGTTCTAAGATAGCTTAAGATGACAGAGGGACAGGTCTCTAGATTCCACAACCATATATTATACCTATAACCTATTTTATTGTATTATCATGCGAAATGCCCTGTGGTACATTATAGAGGATAGGATTTTATGAGTGATGTCATATCTAATTACCCTCTATACTCTAAATCACAACCTATCAAACTTGATTGAAATAATAATTTTTCTTTATTTATTTCGTGTTTCACATGGGTAACCATTCAATGCACTGGTACTGTTCTCCCTTGGTTTCCACCAAGTAAAATGTGTGTGTTGAGGACTAAAAAATTAATCACAACTGGTGATATTCTTTAGAACAGGGCTGTCAACTCTCACGCATTGGCCGTGAGTCTCACGCATTGGGTCACTTTCTCACGGTCTCCCGCCAAGGTAGTAAAATCTCACGCCTAGGTAGTAAATCTCACGCAAAAAGGTGGAAATTGAGTAAAATCTCACGCATCGTCATGAATAATTTGTTGCTCCTACCCCCCCCTGCTTTTCACATTCCCGAGCGCCGTTGCTCAAATAATCATGGTACAAAATGAACATTGGAGTCGGCAAATCCCGGTACGCCTGTGTCTCACGCCAAGCAATTCCAAAAAGTTGACAGCCCTGCTTTAGAATACAGTGCATGTTTCTTTAGAAACAAAAATATTCATTCCTCAAGCAAAAATTGAACCTGATACCTCCTGTTTATGAAGTGGACACTCTTACCACTGCATTGAGCTATTGAGGCTGATGGCATTGAAGCACTAGAAGTTACCTATATGCCTTTCTTTGGTTGTACTTTACTTCTAGCCTGCTATGAAACAACAGGGGGTGCTACTAATAAACACATATGCCATCACTTGATATGTCACTTACAGGCTGTCAAAAATGCACCTGTCCACATCACATTACCTGTTAGATGATCAAACTACTTACCCCACTTGTTTAGCTATGGAGGTGAGCCTGTCTACCATGGCTGGGAATGAAGACACTGATGATAAGAAACAAAGAAATCTATTAATTACAGAGACTGTCAAGACAATTATAGAGGTCATGCATGCTTTTACAGGTGAAAACTGGTCTTGGAAAAAAAACACTGAAAACCATGTTTTTTACCATTTTCTGTGAATTTGATTCAGAAAATAGGCTGAAAAACACTGAAAACAATAACAAAAACATTGAAATCAGCTATAAAAGCGGTGCCAATTTTCATGCCTGATTTTATCGACTGACTTCAAAAAGTATAATTTGAACTAGCATCCCCGGTTGTAATGCAGTCTATTCAATAAGCTGTTGGGATCAACCTATTCTGCACATTTTATATTTTCTGTGGAATTAACTGATGTATGATAGAGATATATTGAAGCTCTACACCATATCCCCTTTGGAGCATTAGGGTTAATAATGCCCATATGTCAGAAAGTGACCACCAGGAATTTGGCCATGATCGACATGTATTACATGGAGAGGCAACATAGCATGACCAACAACAAGCAACCCTGTCCTGGCCCATAGTGCCATGCAGCCCCCTCAGCAGCACTCTCTTTTGCCCCTTATCATACACACTATGCATGCACAGTGACCACCCTCCTCAACAGCAAGCTGCATAACCCTAATGCTAGCCTAATACCATAAAATACCAGACTGGGTGGCTCCAATTCAGCAAGCTAGGGGCAGACACCACATAAGGGTACCTCCAACCAACAACCCCCTCGTAGCGTTAGGGTTTTAAAAGAGAAGTACTGCATGTGTTTCCAGTTACAGTACTTTGCCGCTAAGCAACCGAACATATGCTATGTGTGAACACTGAACAAGACTCTATCTAAATTTGATCTTCATTAAGCATTATGTGAACACACGCTTTAAAACTAATAAAGATTAACAAAACTTCATTGAATGAAGGTATTTTCTGACATGAATGTGGTCAAAGATAACCTTTCCTATTATAGTGTTTCTATAGTTGACAGTAATGTCATGTTGGATTTCGCAGAGGCAGATTCGAATCAGTGCGTTTACGTGGTTGCGTCGCCAGCGCTAATACAAGATCAACCTTCTCTGCGTGTGTATATATACACCCCACACCCACAGGATTAGCTTATCATGCGCAATTTAAATCTGCCACTGTGAAATCCAACATGGCATTACTCTCAACTTGAGATAATACATACTTTACCAAATTGAAGAGAAAATGTGACACTGACCTTTGATTGCCTCTTTGAGTTTCTCCATACATTTCTGTAATCTGTTGGGATCTACTGCATCAGGCTCATTATATTTTGCCTAAAACAAAAAACAAACAAATATCTTATCAAAGTGGGGACTTTGTAGTAAGGATGGAAGCTTGCGGTTAATTTGCTATCCATTTAAACACATTTTCTCAGGTGTTTAACAGTTTAAACGTTTGCGGTTTATGCCAAGGTCGCAGTGTGACCTGTAAGTACTCCCCTTTGATGTTCACAAATGGACCGTCATTGGCGGTTTACCAACATCAAGATGCACCAATGAATGTACGCTGTCAATAACTAATTATGGCAAGATAAATAAGCTCAACAATAATAACATTGATTGTTGTAACACTGTTAACTTACCATCTGTGCTTTAAGCTTCTGACTAGTCTTGGACCAATTCTTTGTAACACTGTTAACTTACCATCTGTGCCCTAAGTTTCTGACTAGTCTTGGACCAATTCTTTTTAACACTGTTAACTTACCATCTGTGCTCCAAGCTTCTGACAAGTCTTGGACCAATTCTTAGTAACAGTGTTAACTTACCATCTGTGCTCTAAGCTTCTGACTAGTCTTGGACCAATTCTTTGTAAGACTGTTAACTTACTATCTGTGCCCTAAGTTTCTGACAAGTCTTGGACCAATTCTTAGTAACAGTGTTAACTTACCATCTGTGCTCTAAGCTTCTGACTAGTCTTGGACCAATTCTTTGTAACACTGTTAACTTACCATCTGTGCCCTAAGTTTCTGACTAGTCTTGGACCAATTCTTTGTAACACTGTTAACTTACCATCTGTGCTCTAAGCTTCTGACTAGTCTTGGACCAATTCTTTGTAACACTGTTAACTTGCCATCTGTGCTCTAAGCTTCTGACTAGTCTTGGACCAATTCTTTGTAACACTGTTAACTTACCATCTGTGCCGTAAGTTTCTGACTAGTCTTGGACCAATTCTTTGTAACACTGTTAACTTACCATCTGTGCTCTAAGTTTCTGACTAGTCTTGGACCAATTCTTTGTAACACTGTTAACTTACCATCTGTGCTCTAAGCTTCTGACTAGTCTTGGACCAATTCTTTGTAACACTGTTCTTTGTAACACTGTTAACTTACCACCGGTGCTCTAAGCTTCTAACACGTCTTGGACCAATTCTTTGTAACACTGTTAACTTACCATCTGTGCTCTAAGCTTCTGACTAGTCTTGGACCAATTCTTTGTAACACTGTTAACTTACCACCTGTGCTCTAAGCTTCTGACAGTCTTGGACCAATTCTTTGTAACACTTAACTTATCATCTGTGCTCTAAGCTTCTGACTAGTCTTGGACCAATTCTTTGTAACACTGTTCTTTGTAACACTGTTAACTTACCATCTGTGCTCTAAGTTTCTGACTAGTCTTGGACCAATTCTTTGTAACACTGTTAACTTACCATCTGTGCTCTAAGCTTCTGACTAGTCTTGGACCAATTCTTTGTAACACTGTTAACTTACCATCTGTGCTCTAAGTTTCTGACAAGTCTTGGACCAATTCTTTGTAACACTGTTAACTTACCATCTGTGCTCTAAGTTTCTGACTAGTCTTGGACCAATTCTTTGTAACACTGTTAACTTACCATCTGTGCTCTAAGCTTCTGACTAGTCTTGGACCAATTCTTGATCTGTTCACTGGTTGTCTTTAGCTTGGCCATTAATGCTGACAAGGTTTCCTCCTGGTCTTCACTACTAACTGCTGAACAAACAAAAAATAAAAAATAGCTATGTATCAACTAAAAATACAGATTAAAAATATTGGGAGTTATGAAGACCTGCCAAATTCAGTATATAATACACTTTGAAACAAATGTGATCGATCATGGCGCATAATCGATATTGGACCCAAAAAATTTTGGATGAATAGTTTCTGGATCCTGGCTAACACCCCGACGTGAGGTCGCCATTGGGCACGGCCAGGTAACCTGGATACAAATTTAACTCAATTGATCATCTAACCCCAGTTCGACTGAATGACCATGTGGTGTCCCGAATGAATGGAATCGGTGTCGGAACAAGGATTGTTACTTGTAAACAAATCGTTTCGCCGTCACGTTTAAAGAAATTAAACTTACAATCTTTTAATAATTAGTTAGGGATCGTTTTATTTTTAACCTGTGGCATGAGAGATTGAGAATGTGAGTTAAAGATAAGCCTCTCTTTGTTCTCATTTTGCAACTCAAATATGCTTCTCATAAAGCTTAAATTGACGGGCAGGGATGCTAGCCATCCGTTGTAATAATAAAATGGTGGATATGGCAAGCACCCTCACTAAGTTTGGGTATATGAGGGTGCTTGACCAGGCATACATGTAGGGAAAACTGGAGGGGGCAAGAAAAATATTGGGGGGGGGGGCAAATCCCCTTGCCCCTCCCCCACCCTCCTCATAGAGCTGCCACTGAATAAACATTTTGACATTTCCGCCAGAGGATAATGTGAATCCAATAAGATGTGGCCATCAATTTCACGAAAATCTTTCCTTTTTAAATAAAAGCTTGGGCCGATTTTCCTTTCAAGATTGCCAACATTTAAAGCCTCACTGCTAAAGATAGGCTACCAGTCACTTGCGCATATGTTAACATTGGATTTTATATCTTATTTATTGTTCACTGTATGTAAAGCCTCTTTAGTTGTATCTTGTATTGGTACAAGTACATTGCATCATTTTATATATCAAATTAAAGCCCTTGAATAAAGAAAGCCAAAACTGAAAACCTTTTTGTCATAGCACTTTCCGTAGCAAAGTTACATCTTGTCAGAGGTTGACGTTCGTCAAAAATATTCAGCCAACTTTTAATGCATCAATTTAAAAACAAAACAGCATAGTCTCATGATTGGACAGCTTTTCTATGTGGAACTGCTATCAAAATCCCTCTAAAATTCCATGTGTTATGATGTGTGATTATATCATCACAAAAATAAATCATATATTTGGGTCAAGTGAAGTATAGGCCTAGACAACATATTTATATCTGAAAAATCTGTTCTTTTAATTTTTATTGTGTTTGGGCCCCGGTTTTGGCCAATTTGGCTGACTAGCAAATGTGTTAAGAGGCGCACCACTAAATCACTACACATTTTATGTAAGAACAAAATTCGGCTAATATAGTCCATATAGTGAATATGAGATTGTAGCGACCATATCTACCGACATGTTCACTTCCTTCCTTCCTTCCTTCCATATACGTGCTTACCTCAAATGGTTGAGTATCAATGCACGGGTTTTACGTGCACAGTTTACCTATGCATGATCCTGGAACCTAGGATTGATTGCAGATATCAGAACCGGGGATGGTCCCTCTTCTCTTTTCGAATAGCTCTGACACTTAACGTGCACAGGGTTTGACTCATGCTTCCTGTACACGGGACCAACGGCTTTATGTGACTTCCAAATCACGGACAAAGCACATACACTACCTATATCTGCACGTGATAAGCAGCGTATGGGGGCGAGAAGAAATTCTTCAATTAAGGTAGGAGCATCGGATAATAGGCCCATGCAGGAAAATAGCCACTATATCAAATCAGAATTATGTATCCATATCAAATATATTACCAATTTAAGAAAAGTCTTTACTCCACTTATTTTTAATGTTTCATGAAAATTTAAACATTTCTTATGTGTTTCTTTATTTTTTGAAAATTCCCTAATTTTTTCTACAAATAATTATTGCTAGCCTAGAGGGAATGTGATATGGGTTCCATAGTTTGTGGGGTGGTTAATAAGCCTAATATCTAAATTCTCTCGCCAGATTTTTTTGATAAAGTGTTTACTTTTTGAGAAAAATAATTTTTTCTATTTTTAAAGTAGGGAAATCTAGAAACACCCATAACTTAAAATAGAAACACTTTATTAAAAAAAGCTGCGAGAAAAGTTTCTAAATTTAATAACCTTTCATATGACACCTTGTTTGTTAAAATTGGCCATATGGTTAGCTCAGACAATAATTATGAAATTGGGTCATTGTTTCTAGATCAAATCAAGAAAATTTGAGCAAGTACTAACATTACCTTCAAATATACCCTTTAATACTGGCCAATATATAGGAAAAAAGTCACTAATATTATTTGGCAACATTTTTGTAATAACGAGATCCAAAAAGCAGTTCTATAAAGGGGATAGAAAGGAGATAAAATAATATTTAAACATAGTATCCATTTTCAAACTTTTATCAATTTTAGTGAACGAGGCTTAGTGTCAAAACCACTTATATGTACAAAGTCAATGGGGTTTTCTAATGACAAAAAATGGCATAACTCAAAAACGCTTTGTTGGCAAAAATTCAAATTTGGCAGGCAAGTTTTTCTCACCCAACTACACATCCTGTATCATTTTAAACCAAATCTGTGCATGACACAGTAGCCGATGTTTCTACCTTAAATTCTGAAATCAAATTACTGAACCCAATTGAAGGATTCCCGACCATATAGGTCCTTTTTGGGAAGGAAGAGACTTTTTCACCTAAGCTAAGGCAAGCCCAAGGCTCGAACCCTCGTCGATCGTATCTCCTGGCCGGCAGCGCAACGCCTTAACCACTCGGCCATCTCGCCCTCGCCATCTTGCCCTCTTATCAGCTCATATGAATTCAACAAGTGTCTTCAATGATAACATGCAGAAAAAACCAGAAAGTTTATCTCAAAAGCAATTCTCTGCCGCAGATTAATACAACTTCCGATTTTGAAATGTTAGTGGTGAGTTTAGTGTATTTTTAGGCATTATTTTTTGCACCGCAAAATAGCGAAAAAAAGTCAACGGTCATCGATATAATATGCCGACCAAACTTTTGGAATCTACAGAAACCTGAGACGAATATATTTGTCTCAGACAGAAACAGAGCTTTAATTTGATACCAAATTTATTTTGCCAAGTATTGCAGGGACGCCAGGAATGGCGCTTCGAAGTAGGCCGAAATCAAATATTATAAATCCTATATGGCAGTACGGGCGCACAGACTTTTTACCGGACTTTCTTACATTAGAGGATGTCTTGCAATAAACAGACATTATTAAATATTCGTAATTATTATTTCCCACCGTACCCTTAAGTCCGGTGATTGAAGGAAGTCCCGTTATAACGTGAAAACTACTATGAGAGGACATAATCGAAGTATGCATTCGGCATTGTGTAAATGGCAGCTGTTATTTTCACTCGGCACAAGCGCAGATGGCTCATTTTTAGATGACGTCACCATCATTATGGGACGGAAAAAACTTCCAACTTTGGATTTATAAATGAAATTTAGCAGCGGAGTTTCCGGAGTTTTCTGAATTATGCAAATACGCAACCTATGACCTTTTTACGTCAGAATATTAATAAGCATCATGGCGCCCAAAAAAAAAAAAAAACCGATGGGAATTGATTAAGTTTTCAGCAAATTATGCTACTTTTTTGAGCAGCTTATCGATAAATAATTCCACAAATCTGAGCACGATATTTTGACAATGTATGCAGTGGAATGTGGTTAAAAAATGACTTTTATAAATTTTGTTTGGGAGTCGGAAATTATTTGACTCGTCAGTTGTTGGAAATTCTTTCTTGGAACAAATAAAATATATATTTTGTTTGAAATAAGTCACATAAAAAATTGTTTATATTACGTTGCTAAATACGTATTGCATTGTTCAAATTGTCTATATTTCAATGGAAAACAAGAAATAGCAAAATATCAGTAACATCCCATTTTGCCGTAACCCCCGCCATGGTACAACATGCGATACTCAATCGTTTAGCCCGAAGAGCATGAATAAAACATATTGTCTTGTTATGACAGGTCGGATTACCCGATATTGCAGGACAGCAAAGTCTGGTTGATAAAGGAATTCCCGTTATTGCCTGACAAGTAAGTATGTCTCGTACAATGACGTAGAAAAACATAGATCGCTGAGCTCGAGCTGGTACGTTGCCGTTTCATTGACAATCACACACTGAATAAGCCATTAGCATTATGAAATGAAGGGACCTAACAAAATCAGCATCAAATACAACTAAAATGGTAACTGATTCCTCTGAATTTACTTTAGCATGTATGGATTAATAAAATTAAATAAATTACTTGTTTTAGCATATTCAACTATGGGTGTGAGTGAGTCCGGGAATTCGGGTCCCGCCGAGAATCCTATTACCGGGCAGGAAATTCCCTGCCCGGGTACCCGAAATTTAAAAATCTGGACCTAGACCTAAATGCTAGGATCATTCATGGACATCATGGTTGACCTAAAAAAAAATATAAAAAAAAAATTTCAAGATGTTTTGTATTTTTAATATGAAAATTGATAATTTGTATTCATGTCATACTCTAGATTAATGATTTCAAAATGCATTGAATTTGAATGCATTTTGAAATCATTAAGGGGGTACTACACCCCTTGATAAATTTGTGACAATTTTTGCAGTTTTCTCAAAAACTAATAAAACACTAAGTAACAAAAATTATGCATATTATAGGGGCAAGGAATCCAGTTACTACACTGGAATTTCAGTTACTCAAGACAAGTAGTTATTGATTTATTGATCAAATATTGGTTTTCCCTCATTTTTGACTGTAACTCCACAACTGTTGTCTGTGCTGAAATAAAATTTTCAGTGCAGTAGTTGTAGTCCTTGCCCCTATAATATACATATCTAACTTGTCACCAATGCGCTATAATTTTTGAGAAAAATGCAAAACTAGGCTCAAAATTGGCCAGGGGTGTAGTACCCCCTTAATAGAGTATGACATGAATACAAATTATCAATTTTCATATTAAAATACAAAACATCTTGAATTTTTTTAATTTTTTTTAGGTCAACCATAAATGATCCTAGCATTTAGGTCTAGGTCCAGAGACACTACAAAACCGAAAAAAACTTTGGAAAAAAAATTACCCGAAAATCACACCCCTATATTCAACTTTACAAGCAAGCTCCTAAATCTAGTTCATTCGCCCGTTGCCATGCGGCCGCTGATGCCGACTGAAGGCGAAATTTCAAAAAGTGGTACCGGTAGTTGATTCAGGTGTGCTTGCCTTTAGCTTTATAATTCAGCATTTTTTTAATTTACAAACAATGGTACAATGTATACTGGGAAATTTAATGCGTTTTAATACATGATTTGTTCAACTTTGACTTTGTGTATCTATACAGCACCCAAACCGGCTTCACAGATTCGGCGAGCAGGGCGCTCTATCCTTTCTACGGCGATCCGGACTTTTAGACCACCCGCGCTATACAAGCCTGGTACAAATTGCAAATTTATCATATTAAACTTTCGCAACAAGGTTAAACATGATTTCAACTGAACAAACATAGTAGGCCCTACATACCTTTTATTCCATCGAACAAGCTTTATTTTGTTCCAAAATTCACGTTTTATAGCTATTTTTGACGTAAAAGAGCTGGTAACAAAACCGGTGATGCCAGCTCCGAAGTTTTCGCGTAGGCTAGCCCTGCCCTCTTTCACAATATTTTAGCTTCTTGGATATCACCGGAAACATAGATTAGTAATATAAGGTAGGTCACTGTATTTTTAAGGATTTTTTAGATGATTTCTACGATGAAAAAATTGATGTTTTAAGCTTCTTTTAAAACATTGGTTTTAGCTTGTTGGATATTTTTGCTTAATAGTTTAAAGCTTGACTCCTAAGATGAAACTTTTAGTTTAAGCTTGTTAGAATATTAAACCTTGATGAAATAGTAATATTTGAGCCCTATATAGCACAGTGGTCTAGTTCACCACGTAAACTTGTATGGCTCAAAATTCGGACCACTCGCCATTAAGTTTACTGCTTTCTGTGTTTTGAAATTTGTTGACGTTTTAACGGTTGATTATTTTAGCTGTGTCACGTCACATGCATGACGCTGGTGGGTACCAACCACAATTCAGAAGGAAAAAAACCTCGATCGCCGATAACAATGTGATATGGGTCATAGGATTACACAGAGATATTTCTTGCCAAAATTTGACAATTTCTAGGCAAGTTGGCCCTACTTTATCTGCGTTATGTGAAAAAGGACAGTCTTAAGTAAGTATAAGTGCAACGCTTTTGATGTTTTGATGTTTTGGGAGACTGGGTCGAGGGATCATAATAAAAAATGATTGATGGAGCCTATTCTTGACGGTGTAATATTCCTTCACCACATTGCCATACGGTAACAGTCTTATACTAGGTAACCTAGGCAAACCTTAGTTAACACATTTACTAGTCAGCTTAATTCGCGAGACCGGGCCCCAACACAATGCATATTTACATAGAAATTTGAATTTTTTTTCGAGAATAGGTCGGTGAAGGAAACCTACATAAATATGTTTTCTATACTTCACTTGACCCAAATATATGATTTTTATGGTGATAATCAAGTCGCACATGGAATTTTAGAGGATTTTGATAGCAGTTCCATTAAAAAAAGCTGCTATCGCCATGAGACTAATATCTAGAAACACCCCGAAATGCCGTTTTGGGGAATTTTGCTAGCTGAATCTTTTTGATGAAAGTCAATCTTTGACAAGATGTAACTTTGCTACGGAAAGTGCTGTGAAAAAAAGGTTTTCAGTTTTGGCTTAGTTTACTCAAGCCTGGGCTTTAATTTGATATATAAAATGATGCAATTTGATGGCAAATTTGAATTCACCTAGCATACTTATACGATGGACAGATAGTATCAGTTTGGGAATGAGGACATCGTATAAGTTCCTTGTACTAGGCCCGGGGGGGGCACTTCCATAGTGGATACGCATCATGTGCCTCGGGAATGACCCCCTTTTTCAAACCGGCTTGTACCCAATGACCCCCTTTTTTGTTTTATGGTCCTACCTATTACCCAATGACCCCCTTTAAAAAAATCCATGTACTCAATGACCCCCTTTTTCTATTTCCTGCTATACCCAATGACCCCCCTTTTAATTCCCAAATTTAGGTGGTATTTGTGTTCTCCTCCAGAAATAATGAGATTTTTCACATTTCCAAGGTGGCCAAGTTGTTTTTACGCAGTTTGGCACTTATTTATGTGTACTTAATGATACTCTTTTGGCAATCTTGTACTCAATGACTCCCATTTTACTTTTTGTTACCCCAATGACCATCCTTTTTTCAAAGTTTCATACCGAATGACCCCATTTTTATTCAGGTTGTGTACTGAATGACCCCATATTTTTGTAATTGTACATTTGACCTGAATGCCCCCTACTTTTAACATGACCGAGGCACATCCCTGCCATTTCAGATAGGGAGTGCCCCCCCCCCCGGGGTACTAGGGTGGTCTAAAAGTCAGGATCGCCCTTTCTACCTCATCTCGTACATTGCGCCCGTACTGTATGCATATGTATGGGACGCTTAAATTTAGTGTTATTTTTATTTTTAGTGCCATTAGCATTAATACATTTGACATGATGGCCGATTTCTCGAATTCAACAATATCCTTTGACAAAACACTTCAATATTGACATAGATATGGACTTTAAGTGTACAAATTCGTAAAAATATAACCATTTAACTCACCTGAAATGGACTTTATTGGCCCATTTGTGGCCATCGGGCCAGGAGGAACTACACCGACGGCGGCCATTTTGGGGATCTTTTCTAATAGGGATGAGCGTTTTGATATAAACCATATCGAAAACTGCAAACCGATACAATGAAATGCTGCGCGTGTGGTATAGAGTATCAAGTAATGCCCACTACCATTAATGTCTATATATAAAATCCCTTTAAAAAGGAATGAACGGCGACAAAAATGAAATCAAGATAGGGACCATAGTTCACAAACAGCTAGGGGGAGGGGGAGCCGCTGCCATAAAAAGGGGGGGTGCTTGAAAGTTTTGATGTTCCTATGGGGCCCTTAAAAAAATGGCCACACATTTTCTTGAGCAAATTGAGTTTATGCTTTTCTCAGCAGCCACTCAAAACGCCATGGACGAAAATTTAATTAGATGGAAAAGATAAAAAAAAATTCAATTAGACCACTCTAACCTCCTGTAGCAGTAATGGACGCCTGCGTCCGTAGCCCCTGACAGATGTAGACGGGGCCGGGATTATCCCAATTGACCCACTGAATTTTGAGATCTGAAAATGAGCTTGAAAAAAAAAAATTTTGCGATGATTTTTTTTTCATCAGGCCCCTAACAAGTCTTTGTGAATGTTTCCTAGGCAGCTCTGAAAACTCATCTGACGTTACACCACATTTCGCCATAATACATTCTAGAAACGCTTGCTGTTAGAATAAGAAAAATGTTAATTTATTGCACATTCTAGGGAAGCGTGGCACAGTGACATCGCCCCGATATCTTCGGTAGAAATCGCCATGGTAGGTTGAATCCACAGCCACACATGGCTATTTTATTAGGACCTTATGAGATGCATATTATTAGCGAAGTGACCTGACTAAGGCTATGACAATAGACGGGGTAATTGATTTCTCGCTGTGTCAGCAAGCTTGTATACGACATTGCGATCAATGGTCTCCACTTGAGTGCGTGCCGCTATAGCCTGCTGTTCGCTGTAGTCCATAGGCCTACAGGACCAACGCAATATAAAATTGAGAGTTTTGGTCAAATTTTTGAGTTCAAAGCGCACGGCCAATTTTCAAAGCGCACGCTAACGACTATCTGTTCAACACGTATTTAGGCCTAGTATAAGTGTATGAGACCACATCTGGTTTCTTGAGAAAAATTCATTTACGGGAGATATTCATCATTTTCTAACCCAACTTATCCGAAGATTTTCGTCTGATATCAAAATCGTGCATAGTAATTCACGTGTATCGATCCCGTGTATTCATTTTAATGTCTCTGTTGCACCAAATAATTATTAGCCAGGCGATGTCGGTGTGCGTGGGTACCTTTTTAAAATAACCGAGTGAGAGGGATTTCAAGCAAATATTTTTCCTGTCAAAACTGAAGCATCCTCTGTATAAAAGAAGATATGAATATTAACTGCACATCATATAATAACGATTCGTGCTACCCAATTGTGGCACATTTGATGTCGTTTAAGGGATCTAAAATGAGCATTTATTGCGTTTCGACAGTATTTTTTGTGGGACATGAGAGCACCTCAGGGGGCACTCCAACTTTGGAGGTGACGCGTATGTAGGGCTGTTAAGACCCCTTTTTCAGCATCGCTGTCACCCAAAGACCCCATATTTTTTATGAACACATGCTCTGTCACCCGAAGACCCCCTATTTTTCCATTTGATCTGTCACCCAAAGACCCTTACAAGTTCAATTTGAACAGCAACTTTCATTTTTCACTGATTTTGTTACTTATTTTGATAAAACAATGAAATTTGAAGCCATTTAGAACTAGAAATTCAATTTTCAAGGGTTTTTGTGGCGCTGTTTCGGCTCTCACCCAAAGATTCCATTTTAAAAAAAGGTCATGTTCTCACCCAATGACCCCATATTTTTACATTTTGCTCTCACCGAATGCCAAAAATCATGCTCTCACCCAATGACCCCATATTTTTACATTTTGCTCTCACCGAATGCCCCTTAGTGCGAAAGTGCCAGCCCTACACCTATATCCATTTCATATTGAAGTACCCCCCCCCCCCCCGGGGGGTGTGATCTGACGTCGCCTGTCAGAATTTGTTTTGTCTTAAGGGATCTAAATGAGCAATTATTGCGCTTCGACAGTATTTTTTGTGGGACATGAGAGCACCTCAGACCTATCGAATTGCATTCTGAATACGAAGCATCTGATATCAAATAATTTTCATTTTTTGAAAATCACAATAGGCCTATAGGGCCTAATACAAATTTTATGACAAACTATAAAAATTGATATTTTTCAAATTTTGATATATAACAGTCCTCGAAGTAAATTATATAAATCTAATGATATATTCTTAAAGTGTATGTAGCAGGGAGGAAAAGCCGACGGTCAATTGAAAATTTTGACCTTTCATATTGAAGATATGGATTTTTTCCCCAAAAGACCTAAATTTTTTTTGTGTTTTGGGAAAAAAATCCATAACTTCAATACGAAAGGTCAAAATTTTCAATTGATCGTCGGCTTTTCATCCCACCTACATACACTTTAAATAGGCCCCTATAAATCATCAGATTTATAAAGTTTACTTCAAGTACTGTTAAATATAAAAAATCAAAATTATTTGATATCAGAAGGACATTCTTCGTATTCAGAATGCAATTCGATATGTCTGATGTGCTCTAATGTCCCACAATAAATACTGTCCAAACGTTCATACCCCTTCTTAGGCCTACGAGTTTTCCAGCCCGATGATGAATAGGCCTCAGCGGCCTAGCCTACTGAATGCGGTGATAAAACAATGTGCCTTATGGTTATTTTGCACCTTTAGCATCGGGGGTGGGGTAGTTTTTTTGACACAACATATGGAAAGGTTTCTATACAAAAACGATTCTCTTATAAATCATCATGCGTCAGGCGCGTAGCCAGCATTGTCAGTCCGGGGTGGCAAACGTCAGTATCATCCCTATTTCTCTCCTCCTTCCCCATTTTCTCTCTCTCTCCCTCTCCACGCCAGGGGCGTCGCTAGACCATTTTCTCAGGGGGGGGGGGGTGGCGGGGTTGTTGTCGAGAAATATATTTTGCTGGTAAACACCTAAGTATTCGCCAAGCTGTACCAAGAATTTCTTTACCGGGAAAAGCGCAAGAAATTTAAATTTGATCAAGTGCGCGAGTAGCGCGAGAAAATTTGCTATTTCAATGCTAAAATTCAAGGGGGGATGTACCGGACTCACCGAGCTAGGGGGAAAAATTTCCAAATCGTCCCACTCATTCCCTACTAAAAGAACATTACCGGAACAAATCACGCGCGAAGAACACGATAAAATTGCAATTAACCAAATTGAGGACAACTATGTCCTAAAATCGTACCAAAGGAAGACGCATAGGCTAGACCTTTTACAACTTTCTAAGGGGACGTCTCGCAGATCTTCTCACAGAATTGGGCCTACTTTACCGAGATAAATGCGCGCGTAGCGCGCGGCAATTTGGCAATTTTATACTAAATGGGTCAAAATGGGGTTGATTTGGGTCTAAAATATACCAAAATGATGATGAAAATTGTAAATTTTGTCACACCATTTCTGTCAACTGAGTAAGAGAGGGACGGACTTGCCACTTTGCCCCAAAGCTATAATCTCCATTGGTGCTGATGAAGGGCGCGGTGCGGCGGGGTCAGTGGCGTAACTCCTATGGGCTCTAGGGGGCCGCGCCCCCGGGCACCCGGGCTAAGGGGCACCCTGGCCAGGCCTGGATACACATGCATTTCGACACGATAATACTTTGTTATAGGAACGAAGTGGACACCTTTACCTACCAGGGAGAGAATTAATCTTCATTTGGGTGCCTCCCTCAACACAAAATTTTCGCGCGCTTCGCGCGCAGTGCACCTTAACTTGTCATTTGAAAGACCAAAATTCAACTTGATTATACCAAATTAGTGGTATTTAAGCCTGACATTTCGCGCGCCCGCGCGCAATTGTTTTAGGAAGAAGGGGTATTTTGTACTCTTGCTCCCGGGCGCCACAACCTCTAGCTACGTCACTGCAGCTAGTGATAAATCTTGAAAAGTAAAGCCATTGGAGAAGATAAAAACATTTTTTGTTAACATGAAGTTCATTGAAAGATGAAATTAATTTGATCGGAAACACTATTTTTTTTTAAAGTTATTCGGTAGGTATATATGGCTTTCAATCAAGGGCATGGCAAGCTTTCTTGGTCGGGGGGTAATATTTGAGGGCAAAACGAAAGCAATTTTGCGCTTGCATAATTTTGACCCGGTATTTTCAGAGGGAATTATACATATACCGGTTTTCTTAGAGAGAGTATGTACATTTAAGTCTTTGATCTTCCCAAAAAGGCTTTATTGAGACAATGTGAGGGCGTAGCGAGCAAAATGTTTGTATTTTACGCTATTTGGGCACATGATCTGGGTGGAAAGGGCTTATACTTTGATCAGCTCCTAATCGGCGGGCCTTATAACATCGCGGATTAATATCAAAATACTTTACTTTGAGAATTATTTTGTCACACCTCTCCAGAAGCATCACAAATTACTAATGCAAGTCCTATACTTTGTCTACTTTCTTTAACACACAAAATATAGGCCGGACAGGTCAAATAATGGCTCTCTTAACTACTTTTGGCGTAGTGGTAAAAGCCTAACAAGTCCCGCCTATTACGAGCTGATCAAAGTATAATAGGGACATTGTGCGGCCGAGCAGCGCGCAAATCTTTTGTATTTTGCACTATTTTGGCCCATGATCGGGATGAATTTTGGTGGAAAACGGGCTTCTTGTCCCTTTTCTTTTCCTTTGCGTTCCCTGATTTTCTCTTTCAATTTTTGTCGGAAGAGCACTTTTCTCTTTCATTTTTTTGTCCGGGTGGGGGGGGGGGGGCTTTGCACCATGCACACCATTGGTTAGGGGCACCCGATCTACTTTCGCCCCCGGGCACCCTGAACCAAAGTTACGCCACTGGGCGGGGTGATGGGATGCGCACATATGCATTTTGTCGATCTTGCAAAATCATATGTCCACATCACCTCAACGCACCTGGTCAACATCATATGCATTGTAGACCCAATATACCGGCCCAACAGGGGCGGCGGAACGATTTTGAAAGTGGGGGGGCAGTCAGGGTGATGTAAAAATCGAAATATGCCCCCCCCAGGGGTGTCTGAGGGGATGTGCCCCTTCAGAAGTGAGAAACTTTTGCAAAATGAAGGCCCAATTGAAACCATTGATGGACTATTTTGGTACTTATTCAGTGTACAATTTGAGTTTGAAAAAGCCGAAAATTGGTGAAATGAAGCTATTAAAGCCATTTGTGGACAAGTTCTCACTATTATTAACTGTATAAATTATTACTGTAAACATTAAGTGCCGGGTGTCCAAAGCAGAAAAAAGGGCGAAAGCTGTCTGAGGGGGGATGTGCCCCCCTCAGAAGTGAGAAACTTTTGCAAACGGAAGGCCCAATTGAAGCCATTTGTTGGACCATTCTGGCACTATTATTGTGTACAATTTCATTTTGAAAAATCTGAAAAGGCCCAAATTGAAGCCATTCGTGGGTAAGTTTTCACTATTATTGTATAAATTATTGCTTTTAGTGTTGGTGTCCAAAGCAGAAGCGAAAAGGGGAATTTGTTTATCCATAGGCCTACACACTGTGTATTAACACAGGGGTGTTGGAAAATTTTGCAAAATGAAGGACCAATTGATGCCATTTCGTGGATCATTTTTACACTTTTTTAAAGCATGTTAAGGGTCTAGAATAGAGATTTGATTACTTGTGTTCATCTAGACATGTTACACACAGCACATTATGGGTTAAAAGTGGGGGGGGGGCAGGCCCCCCGTCAAAAAAGTGGAGGGGCCACTGGCCCCTGCCCCCCCCCGCGCTTCCGCCGCCCTTGCGGCCCAATAGGGCCTATATTACGAAATTATTGTAGTTTTTATCCCCTCTCCATCATGTGATGTGAGAGACACATCTCATACTCTCACCCCTCTTCCACTTCTGCCCTCCCTCCATTTCCCCCCTCTCTCTTCCCCTTCTTTATCCTTTCTCTCTCTCTTCCCGCTTTTCGCTTTTTAGGGGTCGTTGATGGGGGGAGGGTCGCACGGTTGCACCTCACCCCATGGCGATGGCCCTGTTCCTCCCTTTCCCTTTTCTTTTTCCCTCCCCTTTCCATTTTTCTTTCCCCTCTCCCTCCCCTTTCCCTTCTCTTTCCCCTTCATCCAATCAGAACTTTTTTAAATATTAAACGAAAGCTAACACTTCCCCCTAAAACACTTTCAGTCACTAGGTCAACAGATAACACAATTCAACCACAGATCCTGGAAATAAATTTTATTTCCAGGATCTGTGATTCAACGTTAGAGCAAGGCGAATGTAGAAAATTTGTTGAAAACTGCCTATCCAAGCACATTTTTTGACTAAAATGTAGGTTTTAACATAGACAGTGAAGGAGTTTTGGTTTTAAAAAGTCAAAACCTCAAGTGTTCCTTACAATATATTTTCAAATTTTATGTCATTAAATGAAAAAGCACACTTATATTGTCCATTAGAGGCCGGCTAGAGGCACTAGAACGAGCAATGGTTAATTCTCTTTAAATTGCAAATCGTGTGCAAAAAGTTACTATTTTCGCCTGTTTTGTCATACGGTTGTGAATTCAATGATGACTTTTAAAAAGAGCGCTTAAAAAAAAAAAAAAAAAACGTCGCAAAAAGGGCATAATTTTCGCTGCCTAATGGGTCGTGCTCTTCGCGGTTTTAGGGTTTAATCACCTAAGATTATCCTCAAGAGTAAATTGTCCTAGTCCAATTTGGAGGTGCGGGTGTGTGTGCAGGTGGGTAGCACATTATGTGTGACTTCCTTCCATCTTCTCTGGTGAGAGTGACCCGGGGGGGTACCTTCAATACGATTTTTAAATGATCGTCGGCTTTTCCTCCCAGCTAGGCCTACATACACTTTCAGTACATATCATTTATATTAACCAAGTTTACTTCGAGGACTGTTAAATATCAAAAATAAAAAGAATGTAAAATTTTAATAATTTGCCATAAAATTTGTATTATACCGCGAATTTCAAAAATCACAAATATCATCAGGACATCCCTCAGATTCAGAATGCAATTAGATATGTCTGATGTGCTCTCATGTCCCAGAAAAAATACTGTTCAAACGTTGCTTTACCCCCCCCATGTCAAAAAGAAATCTACGCCACTGCTTAAGTGTGTGCAAAGTATAAGTGCAGAGAAAGGAAAAGAAAGTGAATAAAGAAAATAATAATTATTATTATTTATAGAATCTAAGCATAATATACATAAAATTTTGTATGACTCGTAACAGCACTAGGCAGCCATTTAATGATGCCAAAACCTTAATACGTTACGTAATTAAAACACCCAGTCAGATATATTTCACATCTGCCAAACACAAGTCACCCAATTTAGATAGGCCTAACTGGACGTTGAATGTACACTCTCATGAATATTGATTTGCAACATTTTCCAATATGTCAGCGCTCAAATCGGACACAATAGACCCTTCAGTGCGTTGGAAGCAACTATATAAATATTGTTGATGTACGGTAGTCTTGATGAAGTAGGTATTGATGAGCATCTATCTTCTACTTCTGATATTGGTACTCATGAGTAGTCATCTACTGTTGATCGATGGAGTCAATATCAAGTGGCGGCGCTTCGGGGGGAGGGGGATTCCCCCAAATATTTTTCTTGGCCCCATGCAGTTAGCCCCCAGGCAAAAAACCCAAAATTACGTAAATTTCCACTTTTTCTGGCAATTTTGCACAAAATTTGTTGATTTTCCACCCCCCCCCGAAATTCACTTTGCCCCCCCATGTCCCCGAAAAAAAAAATTCCTGGCACAGCCACTGTCAATATCAGTATTTATATCGGTATTGATGAATTAGCCTAACTATCTACTGCTGATAACGGTATTGATGAAGTAGTTATCTACCGCTGATAAGGGTGGTGATGACAAAGCCTTTCTCTACTGCTGCTATCAGTATGGATAAATTTAGCTATCTATTAGTCGGGCAGCAAACTACCCAGTTTTTAAGGCCCGTGGCCTTTTGATGAAGACAATGTGCCACCTATCCTAGCATGTTGTTTGGGTCCCAATTAACATATTTATACATGTTTACAAAAATCCAGATGCAGCAGAAGGCGGCCATCTTGTTTTTCAAAATGGCGCCCATTTTGGCAAAATATTTCCAATATTTGTCAAACTGCCCCTTCCCAATGTGATTGTATTGGCACAGTAGTGATTGTTTTAGGCTTGTTATAGTAGTTTTGTCATGTTGGCATCCTGTAGCACCAATATTAATGATTTACAAATTCAAAACGGCCGCAAAAAATTCAAAATGGCCACCGAAATCAATTTATTTCCTTCAAACATACAATAAGCCTACATCAATCTGGTCACATATGAGATTGGACACGTGACATGAATATTAAAATAATAACACACACAAATCCCATACTTAATGCACCCCACACCCTTATACCCCCCCCGTATATTTCGTATATTATTTTAAAGTGCCACAGAAAATGTATCAAAAACGTTTTCTTGGCTCATACGGGCATCCTTTATACAAGAACAGTTGGTGGTGCTAGTTTGGGCTACAGGCTGTATTACTACATCCATAAGCACATGGCAGCAGGGGGTACATGGTTCTTCAAAAAAAATTGAACCATTTAAGGACAATTTTGCCCAGTTGGTTGCACTGGTCTCCACTGAAAACCCACCCATCGATATACCAAAATCGCTGAAAAAGGTACCCCCAAAACCGTGGCACCTTCCTGTACACCTTCAAACAGAAAGACCCCCCAGGACATGGCATTGAGAGGTATTGAGGGGTATTGAGAACAGGGTAAAAGGTACCGAGTGGTCCCAGAAATGTTTTATGGGTCCCGGGGGATGGAATTTTTAATGGTTTCTAGGGATGGAGTTAGGGATACCAGGGATGGTGTATAAAAGAGTACTAGTAAAGGGTACCGAAGGTCACAGGGACAACAGTTTATTGATCCAGATGAAAGTGCTAGGTTCCAGGGGTGACATCAGGGGTGTCAGCAATGGGGTTTGGGGTACCAAGGACAGGGTTAGGGGTTCGGGGGATGAGGTTAGGGGTCCCAGGAATGGGGAGAGTCCCATGGTCGGTGTCAGGGCACCTAAAACAATGCCTACTGTCATGACTGTACCAATAAATTCACAATGGGAAGGGTCAATTTGAAAAATATTTGATAGGGTGAGGGGTACTATGGGATGGAGTAAAGGGTCCCAGGGTTTGGATAATGGGTACCGGGAACAGCGTTAGGTGCACTGAGGAATGGCTAGGGGTACTGAGGACAGGTAACGGGTTATGGGTCCCGGTGAAGGGGCTAGGGGTTTCAGAGATGACCGGTCATGGGTCCAGGAATGGGGTTAGAGGTCGCATGTTCGTGACGCGTGTTTGAGGTCCAAGGGATAGGATATGGGTGACTGGGGATTGAGTTAGGGGTACCAGGGTTGGAGAAATGGGTACCAGGAACTGAGTAAGGGGTACTGGGCATTGGGTATGGTGAACCAGATGTGGGCTAACAGGTTCCGAAGATGGTATTAGGGTCCCAGGGATGTTTCATGGCCAGGTCTCAGGGACGGAGTTTGGTGTTCCATGAATTGAGTTAAAGGTCACATAGTTTGTGTTAGAGGTCCCCGGGAATAGGGTAATGGGGATGGAGGCCAAGGGATATGAGTACCAGGAACAGGGTAAGGGGTGTAAGACATTGAATATGGGGAACCAGATGTGGGGTTACAGGAGCCAAAGATGGGATTAGGGTCCCAGGGATGGGTCATGGGTCTCGGGGACGAAGTTACGGGTTCCAGGAATAGAGTTAAAAGTCCCATAGTTGGTGTTAGAGGTTCCAGAGAATAGGGTAAGGGGTAATGGTGATAGAATAGAATAGGTAGCCCATTAAATGGATACCCAGAACAGAGTAAGGGGTACCGGTCATTGGTTAAGAGTAAACAGGTTGTGGGGTTGCATGTACCAAAGGTGGGATTAGGATCCCAGGGACGGGTTATGGGCAGACCTGCCAACCTATCGCAGTAAGAAAGAGAGACATTGAGGCCAAAACTTTGTACATGTACACAAACCAGATACCGACAAATTCAAAGACTTGAGGTGTGCAATACTTTCAGAATTCAGGGAAGGTTTTGCAGGTCTAAATTCATCACAATAGACTAAAGAGAATGCTATAGCAAAATTTTAAAGTGAAATTTGCATCATTTTCTGCTGTTCTTACATTTAAATTTGCCATCACTGAAATTTTCAGAAAGCAAGACTGTCCCTCTTTTTCACTTTGAAAAACCCCAAATGAGGGACAGTCCCTCAAAATGAGGGACAATTGGCAGGTCTGTATGGGTCTTGCGAGAGTTCCAGGTTCCAGGAACGGAGTTTAAAAGTCCCAAAGTTGGTGTTAGAGGTCCCAGGGAATAAGGTAAGGGGTAATGGAGATGGAGTTAGGGGGTCCCCGCGTTGCGGTAATGGGTACCAGGAAAGGGGTTAAGGGTACCGGGTATTAGGTAAGGGGTACCGGATGTGGGGTTACCGGTACCAAAGATGGGATTAGACTAGAGGTTCTAGGAATGCATGGAGTTAAAGGTCCCATAGTTGGTGTTAGGTGTCCCGGGAATAGTGTTAGGGGTACTGGGGATGGGGTTCCGGGTTTCCAGGTTTGGCGTTAGGAGTCCCAGGGATGGCGTTAGGGGTACCGAGGACTGTGTAAGGGTACTGGAGTAAGAGACTTAGGGTACTATATGGTTAGGGTGCCAAGGGTGTGGTTATGGGCTGGTCCGAGTACATCAAATTTAGCCAGAACATATCAGGTTATGGGCCACTGGGCAGTGGATTATGGGTTCCAGTGTTGTGTTAAGGGGTCCCTTGGCTGGGTCTAGGGGCCCCAGGGATGGGTAGTGCTACTGGCCAGGGATGGGGTTAGGGGTACCAAGAATACAGGGTTATGTGAACCGAGGAGGGTATAAGGGTAGGACATTCGGGTACTAGTACGGGATACATGTTATTGGGTATAGATATCAGAGTACTATGTACGTTTAGCAGGATAGACCTACAGGGTTATGAGTTATAGGTACCAAGTTAGGGGTGATCGGGGTAAAAATTAGGATTACGGGTTCGGGTATGAGTATGGGCTGGCCCCGGTACATCAAACTTAGCGGGAACATAATTATTATTATCATATCCAGATGAGGAGGCATGAAGACATTTAAGGTGGAAGTTACAGATTTTAACTTCAGGAACTATTTTAAAATAAAATGTTATCATAGAGAGTGAATTATAGGTAAGCATTGGAATGTGGGGGTGGGTGTGTGGGGTGGTGTGGTGTGTATTTGCAATGTAGTATGGAGTTTGTGTATCTGTTGGTATATTAATTAACATGTTACCTGCTTAAACTTATATTTTATAATGTTCATTGTATGTATAGAGGAAATAAGTTGAATTTGGCGGCCATTTTGAATTTTTGGCGGCCATTTTGAATATCAAAATCGTCAATATTAGTGCATACATGTCATAAATAATATCCTAGGCCTAAAACAATTGCTATTGTATCAATAAATTCACAATGGGAAGGGTCAGTTTGGAATATATTGGAAAATTATTGAAAAAATGGGCGCCATTTTGAAAAACAAGATGGCCGCCATCTGCTGCATCTGGATTTTTGTAAACATGTATAAATATGTTACTTGGGACCCAAATAACATGTTAGGATAGGTGGCACATTGTCTTCAACGGGCCACGGAATTTAGTTTGCTGCTTGACTATATTGCTGATAACAGTATTGATGAAATACTGTTGATGCAGTAATGAACCCAAGACACCCAATTTTGGGTGTTAACAAATTATAACCCCCCTATTTTTTGTCTAAAAAGTCTATGACCCTCTGAATATTTGGAACCCCCACCTTTCCGAAGAACTAAAACTAGGGGGTCTTTTGGTGAATGATTTTATGCCCCCCCAACCAAAAAAAAATAAGGGTCACTTTGAGAAATCCCTAAAATAGGGGTCATTAGGTAAGAAGCCAAAATGAGGGTAATACAGTGAGTGACCTGGACAATTTTGCGCCATAAGTGCTAAAATAAGCAGTTGCGTAGGCAGTGGGGAAGCCCCCCCCCAAAAAAAAACCCCCACAAAAATCACCACAGGCCAAAAAGGTCCATTTTTATGCTTGTTTGGTCAAAAAGGGGCAAAAATTGCACAATTAGGCCCTTTATGCTTTCTTGGACATCATGGTCACTTTAGATGAAAAAAGGGAGTCATTCAGTGTGAGCTGAAATCATAGGCGTAGATCACAGGAGGGGGATGGGGGATAAATCCCCCCAAATATTTTGCCAGGGGGATGGTCCATACAATCATCCCCCCAATGTTGACGCCTGTATGTGGGTTTCTGACCAAATTAACCTCATATTTGGCCATTTTCTCCCCCAAAGTGCCCATTTTTCGCGCTCCGCCCGAATTTATTCCACTTTTGCACCATATTTCATCAATTTAGCTTAAATATGGCAAAAATTTTCGCGCGTTTCACACGCATTTGTAATATAAACTTATTTTGTCACCAAAAGGGGCTGGATTCACTATACTTCAAGAATTTTTTCCAGCTCGACCCCCCCCAATGTCAAAAAGATATCTACGCCACTGGCCGAAATCCATTCAGAACTATTCAAAAAGGGCTAAATAGTTCTACAAGTATTGGTTCCCCACAAACCTGAAACTACCCACCATGTAAACTGGCCCACCAATAAGGGGAAGGGCACTTCCACATCATGTCAATGTTGACGATATCATGACATGCCTGTCAATATGACTCTCTGGGATAAATCTCAAAGCAAATTTATACTCATGTACCCAATGGCTCAATCCTGAAAATATGTCTAAGAAACTTGCCTGTTGTACCCAATTACTTGACAACTGTAATTTTTTTTTATTGTAAGAATGAAACAACAAACAGCCAATTCAGTAAGTACCATAGTACACCAGAGCTGTTTTGGGGATTGCAAAATGCCCATAACATTCTTTATTATTCTTTATTAAAATCTTCCATGATAAATACTTTATTTTAATTCAATTAATTTATCATAATTACATAATATTCAAAATACTGTTATGATCATGACTAAATATAATCTTTATCACACTACTAGCATTATATATAGGAATATGTTGACCTTCATGTAAATATTTGGCACCAAACAAACTTACTGTGTGCCAAATCACACAGCTTCACACCACCTCTACATAAAACTTTGTAGTGTGGCCAGTGGTGTGAACCTTTATCTTGTCCAATTGCAGACGATTACAGACATAATATATATAAACACAGCCAAATTAAAAAGTCGCCACTAGCTCCATCCCCATTTAATCAGAGTCTGATGAGTTTATGGCAAAATAATTTATATAATAATTTTTCTATACTCTTCCTTCGAAGGTTGATACCAAATTTGATATCAAAAGTTTAATCATCATGAGCATAGGAACCATTGTTTGGAAATTCGTGCAATTTTAAAAATGACATATTAAAAATTCACCACGCAAAAGCCAATGCATGGTATCAGCTTATTATGTGGCCCAAAGCAACCTGTACAGGAGTCATTGTACACTTGCCAGCGCACAATTAAAAGAGCAGGGTATTTGATTTGCATTTTGACATGCATGGGTAAACCTTTAATGACAATGAAATTAGACTTCTCAGATGCGTGTAGATGCCGACCTATTCAAGCAACGTAATTCTTGGCACTCACTCTAGCTCCGTCGCATGATACAACTCCCTACAGTCTGTCTAGTCTGAAGTACAAAGTACTGATGCGGACGCACACATTGTGCCGACTTTGAAGACACGCATACCTGCAGCAGAGACGCAGCACTGCGTACTGTTTACGCGCTGCATACTCGCGCGTTGTCACTTTGTACTTCAGAGTGGACAAACTGTATGTCATTTTTTAAATTGCACGATTTTCCAAACAACGGTTAACGTCCTATGCTCACAATGATTAAACTTTTGGTATCAAATTTGGAATCAACCTTCGAAGGAAAGTGTATAGAAAATTATTATATAAATTATTTGGCCATAAACTCATCAGACTCTGATTAAATTTGGCTGTGTTTATATATTAGCACACTATTTTAACTACTTTTTTCATACTGATTTTGTCTTAAAGGGGCGCTTAGACAGTTGTCACTCCCGTTGTCACTTATGTAAGGGCACTTCTTAGGGGAGGGGAACAGCTGTGCATCAGATGTTTGGAGGTATCAATGAGACACAATCAAACTTATTTATTCACTAAAATGTGAATGCAATGCATGGTTACTAATACACAACAGTGGACCTCCACAGAACTTTAAGGACTTCTGGGTGTGCATGGAAATACACACCATTAATTTATGACCTTTACACAAATTAAATGTAGGTCTATCCTACACGACAATTTACACACAAGCAACTACCGTATTTAAACATCGCATGATTAAGCACTTTGTATTTTTTGGTTCACACAGCCTAAAATGGACGACCCACTTACAACAGCACAAAAGCATGTTATATGCAAATACGGTAGGTTTTTACGGTAGTTTTATGTGTTCACACACACAGAAGTCATTGTTCCACAGGTATCCCTCGCCGATGTCACAAACAGAGGTCATTGATGGATATTAATGACCTTCGTGTTGAAGTTCATGTATCATCAAACAAGCAATTTGATTGGGATGCAAATATGGTGTGATACACAAAGGTACGTCATGTAGGCCTACATCAACATCAAGATACTGTTGAGCAGGCCAGGTCATTTCCAACATGTAGTGGGAGGTGTAACATATTAAAAATAATTACAAATCTCTAGGTAAAAATGAAATTAGGAATATTGTTATAGATGTCATATGCAGTACTCATAAATAAATTCAATAACATTTCAAGAATTTTACACCACAACACCAACTGTACCCGACCCGTAACTTAAAGCCATATTATAACATTTGCTGAGGAAGACGCCCTCACTGAATTTTTAAAATTCCTTTTTTTACACGATTAAATTGTACTTTATTTAAACCAATATACCCTGCAAAAATCAAGACTCTAGGTGCTGCAGTTTTGTCAAAATCTGAGATTTTTTACGATGGAATTATTAGTCGAACGCATACACAATGTTCATAACACACAGTACGCATTACACGGGCGTATGGGACGGTGATATACACAACAAAGGGTCGTACCACAACATGACCGAAGGAGTGGTGCGTATTGGCGATATGTGCGCTGGTAGTAAATTCCAATTTCCTTTGCTTTGGTGTAGTTGTTCTGCTCAAAAATAAAAGGGGATATATCTGACAGTAAAAGCTAACATTTTATGGCAAAGAAATGCTAATCTATTTTGTTTGAAAATGTTGTAATATGGCTTTAATTAGTGAGTCCATGTGGTAACACACACACACATATTGTGCTTAGAAGCTGATGTCTCTTCCCTGCACAAGTGCACGTATATGACACACAAACCTGTGTCTCTGCAAGGTGCTTATTGTTACACACTGCACTGCATATATAAGTGTTGTTGGGATGGTATAAATTATCAAACGGCAGTGATTGATGGTAAAAAAAACAAATGTAATCAACCAATCAACTGTCCAGAATTTATGTATGAATGATATAATACATAATCTTATCTTGCTCTGATCTGCAAATTACAAATCCTTCTGGAAAAAAAAACCTGGGTGAGCATCTTGTAGCAAGCTGATACCAAACAAATGTAGACAACCATCATATTTAAAATTTTTCTTCTGTTTCAGCTAGCATTGTATGTGCAAATGTGTAAAACCATAACAAAAAAAAATGCTTTTTGTTAATTTGAGATCAGTTGTAAATTTTGTTGGTAACTTTTGAAATAATAAAATGTAAGCACCCATTTAGTCAAATTGATGACACTGAATGAGGAAAATAAGATTTTTCTTCAATCTTCACCTTTCAAAACTTTAACGATACAACTGCATCATTTTAATATGATGCTAAAATTGAAAGGGGAAGATAATGATGAAATAATTATACTTCTACATTATATTCCTTAACTTTGCCAATCCATTGGCAAAGAAAGGTCTAAATAAAATATTCTCTTGAGCTGTTCTAGCTAAAGATGACAGCAAGCAAACACAAAACGTTTGATATATTATAGGGTATATTAATCATTTAAACAACATTCAAAAACATATTTTAAAAACTTGATGGAAAACATTCTAACATAATATCTGTTAAAGTGTTGCCAAATATTTTACAAGAATATATGCCAAAAAAGAAATTTACAATAACATTTTAACAATGTTTTAAAAATTATTGTAGTGTGTTTCACATGTCTTAATAAACCTAACATTTAACGTTTTGACAAAAACCAAAACATGTCAATAACACTTGAAAACATTTTTGTTTTTGCTGGGTAATTACAGTATGTAATATTTACTATAATCATAATTATCACTTTACTTGATCAACATCAGCAATTTTATCAACAAGTCCAATTACACAGCAGCTGAAGGGAGTATCCCATCATGCATTGCAGTCTATCTGCTTGCTCCATAGCAAATGTATGCAAAATATAAACAAGAGCCGCTTAGATATTGAGAGCTATGGATAGTTTCACAATACTTTGGAGATCATATTTTGTCAAACAAAAGTCTAAGCTCCCCTGATATAAGCGAGTAATTGAAAGTTGAAGTGAGGGATTTTGTGTACACTGTCTATGGCATGTGCTGTTCTACTTTGGTACCGCAGAGCATGATGGGATACACCTATCAGCTGCTGTGGTCCAATTAATTGTAAATCATTAAATAAAAAACATGTCACCTGTATTTAAATACATTATTACAATTAAAAAAATCAATTTATAAATACAATTTTATTCACAAATATATTTATGTTATAGAATAAATAAATATTTACAAAATTCTGTCATAAAAAAATTAACATGTATTTTGTACGAGGGGCAGTCAGTATGTTTTAAGAGTTGTCTCGTGACGTCATTTATGGATTGTTTTCATGGCATTTCTCAATGATTACATAAACACTGTACCTTTGTCTTTCAAACAACACATGTAAAAATTATATCACTCACATGATTACGTAACAGCATTAGCATAAAATCAATGGTCTAGAGTCACCTGGTGAAATTGAGTCGTTTTTGTTAAGGGAAATAAGAGGCCGAAATGAGGTATTGTTGTATTTTCTATATTTTCTCGGGAATTAAAGAATGGAGAATGCTGCCGTTTGGAACAGTAATAGAACACAAACTACCAGTTCATTAAACCATGTTTGTTAGGCTGGAAAGGTTTTAGTTTATTTAAAATGTGTGGTCAAATATGTCTTATTTTTGACAAAAACAAGGCTTTTCTTTCTTTAAAAATCTTGATATTGCCAAAAATAGCAAACGTGGAAATTTAAATTCTTTTACCAGTTCTGTTGACTAATCTCTAAACATTTAAACGGGAGTCACCCAATAAAATATTTGAATCTGTGATTAAAATATAACTGTTATTCTACCATTGTTACATTTATACAAAAAGTAGTGGTACAAAGAGAGAGACCATCGTTTGAATGAGAAATTAATTTTTAAACTTTTCTGTTCATTTCAGGTTGAGATCATCCATAAAAATTCATGTTAATATTTAAATTACAATTTTCATAGCATTTTGTAATATTTTAGGCCCTATTTACATGGAATTTTGCAATTTTCGTGCATTTCCACCATGTTGTATCGGTTATCCCACCTACGCATGCGCAGAATGTTGTTTGATTTGCACCAGTTATCATCGCACTGAGTACCAGCTCTCACACATGACCAGTCATTATATTTTAGTATGTTTAATTTTGGAGATAATTGATGTCATTTGTAATAACTGCTTTTTCATTTTCGCCATTTTTGCAGAATAATTTCGCTTCCATTCAAGCCCTAAAGTTGTTGAAGTTTCCAGACGTCCCATTTCCACCAAAGTTTAATGACAAGTCTCATATTTCACCAAGTGCAAACTGAAGACGTACTGTTTATTTCTGCCCAAAACTAGCCATATGCACCTTGTACTTTTGCTGTTCTCGGACATTGTAAACACGTGTATTCTCTGTAATTTAAAAGGCCCGCCTTTTTGCGTGATTTGGCAGTGTCCCTAGACTATTGATTTTATGCTAATGCTGTTACGTAATCATGTGTATGATATAATTTTTACATGTGTTGTATGAAAGACAAAGGTACAGTGTTTATGTAATCATTGAGAAATGCCATGAAAACAATCCATAAATGACGTCACGAGACAACTCTTAAAACATACTGACTGCCCCTCGTATATGCAGAAGACCCGCAGCGGATACATCAAGGTTTGAGAGCCATAAAGCCTCGACTCACAATTGCCTGCTCCCACAAAATGAGCATTAAGTTGCCAGGGCACTATGACAAAATTCAATCAAAACAAAAGACATTGTGAAGGAAATATTAATTTTTGAAGACCAAAGCAAGAACCCAGCTTAATGCTCATTTTGTGAGAGCTGGTCATAGTGAGTTTCGGCTTTCTGGTTCTGAACCCTTGTTATCCATATGAGTTTCCATCTCAGGTCAACAAACTGTAATAAACACAAATATAAGAGGGTCCTTGGGGTGATGGATAAGATATCCAATACTGTTACGTTTGCAATATAATCTATTTCATGTAATATTTTGGAAATTGTTTAAAATGACTTTATATTCTAGATATGTCGACTGATTATAAATGTGTTTCTTATTTATGCATTGTATACTTTTTTGAATTTTGCATTGATAAATCTTGTAATTTCTCTACTTACAAGGCTTGTCTGTCTTTGTTTGTTTTTGTCCTAACGTATTAAATTTGTTTTGCTTTATTTAGTATTATTGTCTAATTGAAACATTATGTATAGGGTGCCACAACATCCCACTGTGCGTTTAGTGGCATCCTCATCCACTGCTTCTCATACTTTTGTCATATCGTCATATAATTTAAAATGTTTTGACAATTTTGTAAAAAGAAATTATTATTCTGCATTATGTTTACATGTGTAATTGATTGGATGAAATACGACTGAAACTAATAAAAAATAGGGGGCTCCCGGTAAGAAGCTCACTCTAAGACCCTGGGGTGAATTTGATTTGATATTACATTATTTTAATTTTTTTTCAAAATATAGGGGAAAATTTCTGAGGTAGTGAAGTGTTGGTAATACCAGATGAATGAGATGATATATGACTTGAGGTGGAAACTCTTGAATACATTGATTTCCTGTGTATAATCATTGTTGCATAGTTTCATATAAAAGGCACTCCAATTATGAGGGCATCATATCAAACCCTTTCTGATGCCCCATATCTTTTTTTTTGCCTTCACACCCAACAATTATCCCTTTCCACCCATGCTTTCATTCATGTAAGATCTAATAACCCAGAGAAGATATCACACACTTCCCATAATCCATTTCTCCCATTTCAATTTTCTGATTTGCTATCTAGTGCAACATGGGTCAGTAGTGACGAAATGTACCTCAATTAAAGGAGTATTTCGTGATCCTAGCATCCTCTTTTTATGACATTTTTCAGTACATATTCACGAAAAAAGCATATTCCCAAAATTTCAGTTGATTCCGATATTGTGTTTTGCGAGTTATGCATGATTATGTGTATTACACTGCTCCATAGACAATACGTTGTAATTTCGTTCTGGTGCACCAGAACGAAATTCAAATTTCCGATATCTTTGCTAAACGAATTAATCTGCAAGAATTATTTTGTACATAAACATTTATGTAGCCAGAGGTTTCCAGTGATATAAAAATCTCAACTTTGTTTGAGAAAAGTGGGGGGATGAGGCTGTGGATCACGAAATGCCCTTTTAACAGAACACATCCAAAGTATATGCAAGTGTCAATTGATGTAATGAGGTGATGTATTATGTTACAAAGGATTATGGGAAGGGGAAGATATCTTCTCTGCAAATAACCATTCTGTTTGAGAAAAGATGTTACATGTAGATTCATAAAATCATGTTTTTTCACCCATGCTTTCAATCATGTAAGTACAAAATTAAGCCATTCTGTTAGAGAAAAATACTACATAAAATACATTTATAAAATCATATGAAATGCTGAAATGACCCACTTTAAAATAATCATGCAATGATTCACTCTTCTGACAGATCAGGCACCGGTGTATCTACTTTTTTAGAGAGATATCCAAGGGTGGCGACCCTATTATTACACCGCTTTTTAAAATGCCCAAGAGCACACTTTCATTTCAAGATGGACCATCATGTTCATAACAAACATTTCCCATTATATGTAAAACATACACTCTAAAACATGAAGAATTGCAAACAATTAATAATTGCATTTTCTGTTTTCCTATCCTAGGATCCTTATAATCAGCAAATTATTCATTCAATAATTAACAAATATCACTTAATACTATCACTTGTATTTTCAAATGAAAAAAAGGCTTTCTCCTCTTTTTTTCCTGTTTGCATATATGACACCCTAAATGAACAAATATTCCAAACTGATTATTCCATTTTTCTCAGTTATGTTCTTTTTAAAACCTAAACTAGCATATCACATATATACACTTTCTACTTGCTTCAGTAAAGCCATAATGTACGATCGATCTTATAATATGAAATTGGTTCATTTTTTTCAAACCTGATATTTTGGCATATTGGTAATGTTTACGCATGTCCCAAATTGCACCTATATGGAATCAGCCACATTTGTTGAATTTGTGTGTCAACAGAGCAAAGTTTGACATAAAGTCATAATTTTTAATATTATGACTTTATGTCCTCCTATAGAACTACATGTTAAACAGCAAAATAACCAGTAGGATTTCTTTCACTTTACCTTGCTATTTCAGCTCAAATTGAACAGAAACGCTTCCGACAATTATTACTAGTATTATTTCAGCATTCTGAGTATATAATAACAAATTAAAAATTTGAAGGAAATCATACATATTAGGGCTTAAGTGGTTGCCTCAAATGACAGCCTCATCCCCTCAAACCCCCATCAAAATTGAGATTTATCACCTGACGAATGCTCATATTTTTCTCATATCGTCATATCGATAATTACCTAAGTTCCTTTTTTTGAGAACAAAAGTACAAAATATGATTCAAGCACGCATCAGTTACGCAAGCACCCTAATTATTTCTGATTACTCAATAGCATTTGTTCTTGTGCAAAGATTGGTGAATAAATATGTTTAAATGCATGCTTGAACCATATTTTGTACTTTGTTCTCAAAGTTATAAAAAATGTAATTATTGTAGCAAGTTGACCATATAATCCCAGTAAAGTTTTAGATGGTATGATACATCCCCCGTGGTGATGTGCACAGTTCTGTTCAATGGGCCATTGCAATACACATTTTTCACTACCGCATTGAACTCAGAACACTCAAACACCATGTGAAAAATATTGGACCAACCAACATTAATGAATATGATATCCACCTAAAATACAAGAACCTCCCTCCCCATTCTAGTAAAAAGCTTGCATAGTTTTGAACTCTTCGCACTCATATCCTTACAACAATGCAGTGTCTATTAGGTTATCATATACTACTGATCATTACTACTGATTCACCTTTTTCTTAAATTCATGTTACACATGAATTCTGATTGGTAGAACAGGGGTCAATGATACAGTACTGCACCATTAACTATCCCTCTATTTGGCCCTCTTTCGCTCACTTTATATCATGCTGAATAAATACATTCCACCATTAAATAATTGATATGCTTCTCTCTCTTGTGTGGTTCCTTATTCTATAATTCAAGAGACATCATTTTAACAAAGTGACAAATCCATATGCAGTGTTCTGTCAAACTCATGATGGATGATATGTGACATGATCTGGTCCATAGTGACCAAAGGCAGCAAATTTGAAACTGAGATTAGGTAAGAATAATTTTAGAAATAAGTATACTAGACCTTTGGTGTTTTCAGTAAATGATAGCCTCTTAATTGTAAGTATCTATACTATTAAAGAGGAACTTGCCGATAATCGATACTAATCGATACTTTGAAGATTATAGATAAATCATCTCAGAGATTATAGATAAATTATAAATTAATAAATAGATAAATAAATAAGTTCTAGCATTTCCGGATGAATGGTAAATGCATAGATAGATAGATAAATTAATAAATACAAAGAATTATTTGGATTTATTTGGTAGATCAACCAATGGTGAACTCGCACGCGTTGCTTCATTGCTACGGACAAGCTTTAAAATACGCGTATCCTATACGTGCATGTTCAAGACAAACACACTGCTCACTGCTCACGGCGGATATTTCATGCTGTTACCGCTACACAGATGATTTTCGAAAAATTTTAAGTGATCTTTTTGAAAGTGATCATAGTTTATCCGTTCGTGGTGACTTTCGATGGAGAGTGGGCATTATTAGCATGGTAACCATAACCGCTATATAATAAATCAGCTGCATTCGCGTTTACGATGACTGTTGGTAACTTATTTTGTGATAACTTTCCGAAGATTTTAAATTCAAGGTAGGCCTATAATATTGGAAGTATAATTTGAGTTTATTCGTTTGTCATGTTGTGATGAATTTCGATGGGGAGGGTGGAGCATTATTAGCATGGTAACCATAACGAAACACTATGATATCTCAATGGCGTAGATTTCTTTTTGACATTGGGGGGTAGAGATATGAAAAACATTTCTTGAACTTGAAGTAGGCATATTATAATAGTGAATCCAGCACCTTTTGGCAACATTAACAGTGGCGTAGATTTCATTTGATATGGGGATAGGTAGGGTCCGTTTCAATTTCTTGAAATAGGCCTACAGTGAATCCTGCACCGTTTGGCGACAGAATAATAAGGAAAGACAAAAGTCAAAAGGGTGTTTGGTACAAAAATTACGCAAAAGATATGCTAAAGGAAATCGTTTCCAAATAGAGGCAACAAATGGTACCACATCACTGACCGCGTACTAATTGAGCTGTTGAATCGATTCCAATTGCCATGATTACCATTTCCATCGTTTATGCTAACTGCTACCGTTTACTAACCGCTCCTGTTTACTCATCTAGCGGGGGCCCGCGAGAAAAGGGGAAGGAATGAGGGCAGGAAAGAGGGAAAGAAAGAGGGAAAGAAAGAAAGAAAGAGAAACAACGGGAAAGCAAGAAAGAGAAAGGGAGAAAGAAACAAAGAAAGATAGGGAAAGACAAAGAAAAAATAGACAGACAGAAAGAAAGAAGAGAGAGAGAAAGAAAGTGAACAAGTAAGAAAACGAAAGAGAGAAATGGAACGCATGAAAGCGAAAGAGAGAAACTGAAAGAAAAAAGAGAAAAAGAAAGAAAAAATAAGTAAAAAGGGGAAGGAGAGAGGGAAGACAAAATGGAAAGAAAGAAAGAAAGAGAAACAACGGGAGAGCAAGAAAGAGAAAGGGAGAGAGAAACGAAAAGAAAGAAAGGGAAAGACAAAGAAAAAAAGACAGACAGAAAGAAAGAATGAAAGAAAGAAGAGAGAGAAAGAAAGTGAACAAGCAAGAAAAAGAAAGAGAGAAATGGAATGCAGGAAAGAGAGAGAAACTGAAAGAAAAAAGGAAAGACAAAGAAAAAATAAGTAAAAAGGAAGGAAAGAGGGAAAGAAAGAGGGAAAGAAAGAAAGAAAGAAAGAAAGAAAGAAAGAAAGAAAGAAAGAAAGAAAGAAAGAAGAAAAGAAAGAAAGAAACATCGGAAAGTAAGAAAGAGAAAGGAGAGACAAACGAAAAGAAAGAGAAAGGGAAAGACAAAGAAAAAATAGACATACAGAAAGAAAGAAAGAAAGAAAGAAGACAGAGATAGAGAGAAAGAAAGTGAACAAGCAAGAAAAAGAAAGAGAAATGGAACGCAGGAAAGAGAGAGAGAGAGAGAGAGAGAAACTGAAAGAAAAAAGGGAAAGACAAAGAAAAAATAAGTAAAAAGGGTGTTTGATACAAAAATTACGCAACAGATTTTATGCTAAGGAAGTCGTTTGCAATGTAGAGGCAAAAAATGGTAGGCCTGGTAGGCCTACCATCACTAACCGCGTAATAATTGAGCTGTTAAAAGCGATACCAATTGCCATTATCATTTCCATCGCTTATATATACTAACCGCCTCCGCTTACTAACCGCTCCCATTTACTCATCTAGCGGGGCCCCGCGCGAAGCGCGGGTACCCGCTAGTAATGTATTAATTATAGTAACTCAATTTTCAAAAATGCCTCCTTTGTCCCCCATGGACCAGATTGTGTCACATATTATACTCCATTACTGCAACCATACCTGCAGTTTCTTTCACACCGTTGCAGAATGAAACTGAAATATATGACCCATCACATCCATAGGTGTAGATCCGGGGTCGCCGTGGATAAATCCCCCCAATATTTTGCCAGGGGATGCTCCATACAATCATCCCCCAATGTTGATGCCTGAATATGGGTTTCTGACCAAATTAACCTTGGAGGGGCGCAGAATCGATGCTGATTTAGTCAATTTGGCGCCCCCTAAGGGTTGCGCCTGGGGCATGTTGCCACCCTGCCCCCCCCCATAGTTATGTCACTGTACATATATCAGTCCTGATATGAGGCATTAAACTGCCCTGCCACTTTGCACTATATCTCCAGGAGGTCTCTTACTCTTACCAGGTGAGTACCCAACATATTTGTTCTTATTATCTGGATAGTAGGTGCGTATCCTCCACTTACAACAGCTTGGTAGCGGTCTCCTGTTGCCTGGCCCTAAAGGTCCATGTTGCCAGAGAATAAACTGCTTATAGGTTTCTCGTCGGAGACTACAAAAATGCTTGTTGACATCATCACCAGTTGTGTATGGGTTGGATCTATAGACATTCACCAACATCTCATCCAGTTCCTGAAAAAGTTCAAGTAAATTGAAAGAAACAAAAAATTCTTTTATTTGCAGGCCAATAAATGAGTTTTTTTATTAAATTCCCACCGATTCCCATGACACAGACCCTATTGAAGTAAAGTGTTGATGTTACAACATTGTCTTTCTGTGCTATTAGTAGTGCAATTAGGACATATCATAGATATTAAATGAAAACAATAGGGGAGAGCATATTATTAGACCCCATTTACACAGAGAGATGTCGACTTCAATTGTGACATCAAATTCAGATTGCGACTAAGGATTAAAATATATTATTTCTTGACAGGGTGTTTACACGGTAGTCAACTTCAAAACAAATTGTGAATTCGACTTTTATGCCATCACTTGCTCATGCTTCAAATAACCATTATGAAGTCAACTTCTAATTATGTGTTCGTTTACACTGCAAAAGTTGAGTTTGAAGTTGACTTTGAATTTGACAAATGTTGTTCTGTGTCGTCATTTGAAAGCTCTGTGTAAATAAGGTCTTTGTTTCCACAAGTTAGGGGTAAAGGAAAAAGCATCATATCATTTTTTTGGTTCAGAAATACCAATTTTACTGGCTAAAATGATGCGCATCTGTTAATTCACAAGGCTCATAATAAAAAATGTTCATATTAAACAGGCCCACATAGAAAGTTAATTGTACACCCCCCTATTCTATTTCAATTTTGTTTAAATCCTGCCAGTGCCAACAGAGGGTATAAGCATACTGGAAAACCTTTAACGTCTTATGTTACATCAACATTTTGAACTATATGTTTACTGAAAATTGAATCCTTGTTGACTGTTTTTCATCCTCAGTTTTCAGATTTGACCCCTACTTTATATTTACATGTCATTCTCAAATTGAATAATCACATGTACTTACTTGAGTTAGAGACAAACAAATCCTTGCATTTCTGCAACACACTTGTTGATCTTTGGCCTCTGGTTGACATTTTCCACACACACACCATGACTCTGGCTCTGAAGAAAATTCCTGGGGAGAAAAACCACAAATACACCACAATCACCCAATTGAAGGGGGACGCATATACAAAGGTTGGAACAAAAAAGTGGAATAAGGGCCATTTTTTGGCAGTAACACAGGCTCGTGAAATATTGTGTTTTCCATAGTGGTGTATTGACCATACAATGTACACTAGTTTTCATACACATTAATAATTTAGTAACAAACTAATGAATATCAGCAAAATAAACACATTGCATGTCCTAGTGGCTCATCACCTGGCTACATTCCATGGAATGAAGCCGACAAAAACTTAAGAACTGAAATTTCACATCAGTTACAAAATATAATGAATGTCTGATTTAGTGGCATTTCTTTAAACCTGATTTTCTTGAAGTTGTTTATTTGCGGTGCCCCCACAATACATGTACGTGCACCACTATATAGAATACAGACAACAAATTATAAAAATAAAGGTGGGGGGGGGGGCACACATCAGTAAATTTGTGTTCACAAATTGACTCAGAGCTGAATACTTGTCATTTTTGATTAACACATAATATTTATTTTGAGCATTCCAGCAGACTAATCTTTTTTACATTAATAATCAACATGTGTAGATATATTAATAAATGTTTATAAAGGTAATTAGCCATTTAGAAAATTCCATGATGGCTTTTAACAAGGTAAGGAGTATAGTATCTGTCAATACGGATATCAAAATTTGTAAGAAAATTCTCATTTGGTCACTTTGGAAACTGAATTAGCCTCGTTCAGCATCAAATGAAATCTATTTCTAAGGGACCGCTCATTATTAATGCGGGAGGGGGGGCGGGAAAATGTTGAGCTTTATGGGTGAAAAATACCTACCCCCCCTATTGCGATGAATCAATTTCACGTAACCCCCCTATTGAATCAAACAAAATCACATAACCCCCTTTCAAGCAAACTTAAATATTAATTAATTCGGTCACAGAGATTGGGATTTTGACATTGGGAGTGATGGGGTGGGAAACAATTTCTTGAAGTCATAGGGAATCCAGCTCTTTTTGGCGACAAAATAAGTGTATTGTACAAAGGCGCGGGAAGCGCGAGGACATTTTTGCCATTTTGAAGCTGAATTGATGAAATATGATGCAAAAGTGGAATAAATAAAAAGGTTAATTTGGTCAGAAACCCACATAGGCCTACAGGTGATTGTATGGATCTACCCCTATGCCAATAGATCTACTTTTGATGAGAAAATTTATAGGTGTGTGCTTGGAGGTGGGGTGGTCATGTGGTGAGGAGTGAGAGGTGTGTGTAGCATGTGGCAGTGGCATAGATTTCTTTTTTGACATTGGGGGAGGGGGGGATGGGGTAGGAAAAAGGAAATATTTCTTGAACTTGGTATAGTGAATCCAGCACATTTTGGCTGTTTACTACAAATGCGCACGAAGCGCGCAATTTTTTGGCCCAATTGAAGCTAAAATGGTAACATATGGTGCAAAATGGGAACAATTTTGTTGTAATAATAAGTCAAGTTAGACAATTATGTATGGTATGATTGATATTGTTACTGTATGCAAAACCTTCCAGGATTCTTGGTATTAAAAAAATAGTGAATGACTATTAAATTTCACATGACCCCCCCCTATCAGGAAAAATAAAATCACATAACCCCCCCTGTTTGTCAAAGTGAAAATCACATAATTTTTTCCTGCCCCCCCCCCACATTAATAATGAGCGGTCCCTAAGTTGGTATTTCTGGATCATGAGTAACATATCTTTCTTTTGACACCAAAACTAAATTTCAACGATCAATTTCAAATTTTAACATTTTTTTCCTCAAAACATGTGCGTTTTCCCATAGGAAATGTCTTACAAGTGTGAAATTCTCATTTGGTCACTTTGGAAACTGAATTAGCCTCGTTTAGCTGTATATGCAATCTATTTCTAAGTTAATATTCCTAAATTTTGAATAAAATATCTTTCTTTTGATACCATAAAGATATTTATACGACGTTTGAATTCCGAATGGCAATCAAACAAAAAGATTGTTTTTAAAGGCATTTTCCCTTAAAACGTGTGCGTTTTCCCATAGGAAAAATGTCCCTTATTTAAGTTAATATTGAGATTTTTCCATTTTTGGAGTGCAATTTTCAAAATATTGTGATATACCTGATGCTTTTTGTTCTTTTAGTGGTTTATCTTCAAGTCTAAGAGTTGTTTTACCATGAATATGGACATTAACAATTCATATTTATAATCTGAGGGCATCTTAACTTGCTATATATTTTGCTCTGTGAAACCACTTTTTGGTTAGTTTGTGACAATTGTTGAATTTTAAGTTTTCTTGCATTTTTGGAGTGCATTTTTCACCAACTAAAGCAAATGGTGTGCCTTTTGATATTTCAGTGCTTTGATATTAAGTTATATAGTAACTTTAAATGAAAATTGAACATTAGAATCATATAATTTGGAATTTTCAGCACGCTATTGATGCCATCTCGTGCAAAATGCACGATTTTAGCCAAATTTTGGTGAAAAAACAGCCATTTTCCGGAACCTTTAAATTGCTGTAACTCAAAAACGATTTCTCCGATTTGAACCATTTAAATTGCAATCTTCTTCTTTTTGTAAGAATTATCATATAAGCTTAAAATCAATAAGATATATTATAGTTACAAAAATGGTGTGCCCCCCCCCCTAAGGCCAAAAAAAAAAATTGTTTGTTTGTCCATAAAGGCTTATGAAATAGTTGGGTCGGTAGGTCGGATTTTTTATATTTTTTTTACAGATATTGCACTTGAAACTGACAACTGACAAGACTGGTAAATAAGTCCAAACACACAGCACTTCACTGGTTTAACTCTTGAGATGGTTCTGCTGATAGGCCTGGCATTTTCGGGTAATTTTGTACCCGGGTACCCGGCGCATTTTTCGGGCGGGTAACCGGGTACCAAATTGCAAAAAAAAAAAAAAAAAAATTTTTTAATTTTTGTGTAGTGTCCCTGGACCTAGACCTAAACGCTAGGATCATTCATGGTTGATCTAAAAAAAAAAATTTTTTAAAAATTCAAGATGTTTTGTATTTTTAATATGAAAATTGATACTTTGTATTCATGTCATACTCTATTAATGATTTCAAAATGCATTCAAATTCAATGCATTTTGAAATCATTAATAGACTATGACATGAATACAAATTATCAATTTTCATATTAACTAGAGCGATAACCGCACCATAGCTGAACCATGTGGCTTCGGCAGTATATTGTGGTAGGCCTATACCACTGTCACCCGGAGGTATGACCGCCCGAGTGGTGTTAATGAAAGAGGAGAAGTAAAGAATATAAAATGAACTAGAGGAACTGTGCCCTTTGCAAGGGCACGAGGTACCGTAAGTTAGGCGGATGACTGTGACGATCTGATCAAGCAGCAATACTGTGCAGGATAGGCCTAGTATTAATTTTAATCAGACTGTTTCATTAATTGCCGTTTTAATATAGGCCTACCTTGATCGTGAGAAGCTGGCATTTTGAAAACTTGACTTTTGACCTCTGTATGACCCCCTTAATGAATTTTAAAATATTTAAAACATGTTAAGAATGTCATAAGGATCATTGCATTTAAATTCCAGCTCAATTGAAGCATTTTGAAAACATGACCTTTGACCCCTTTATTGCCCCTTAATGACCTTAAATGAATTTTAAAATATTTTCAACATGTTTAGAATGTCATACGGATCATTATGCGTTTAAATTTCAGCTCAATCGAGTATTTTGAAAAACGTGACCTTTGACCCCTTTATGACCTCTTAAGGACCTTAAATGAATCTTAAAATATTTTTTTAATGTTTAGAATGTCATAAGGATCATTGCATTAAAATTGCAGCTCAATTGGAGCATTTTGAAAACCTTGACCTTTGACCCCTTTATGACCCCCTTAATGACCTTTAATAAATTTTTAAATGTTTTAAACATGTTTAGAATGTCACAAGGATCATTGCATTTAAATTTAAGCTCAATCGGAGCATTTTCAGTTAAAATGACCTTTTTTGACCCCTGTGACCCCTGGATGACCTCCGACGTTTGGAAATATTTTTATCACATTCTTTATGTTTTCCTCTTTCATATGACACCACTCATGGGGTCATACCTTCGTGGCATTTAGAGATATGTCCATTTCAGACCAAATGGTTAGTTAGTAAGCTAGTAAGCTAGTAAGTAAGCTAGTAACATACACTCTTATAGGCTGATACCATTTCATGGTTCAGCAAAAATATAAAACATCTTAATTTTTTTAAATTTTTTTTTAGGTCAACCATGAATGATCCTAGCATTTAGGTCTAGGTCCAGGGACACTACAAAACCGAAAAAATAAAAAACTTAAAAAAAAATCAAAAAAAAATCTGAGTAACCAAATAAGTATCAATAAATCTAAGCACAGTACCCATCCCAACTCAAATATGCATGTGTTCAAAAGTTATTGTACCTGAGAAAGACCTTCTGACTGCTGTGGTTCAGGCATCTTGACATCTGAAAAAGCAAGAGTAAAATGTATATATAATTATAACATGATGCAATTAATCTAGAGAATATATTTTGTCAATCTGAGGTGTAGTCACTGTGGCAGCAAGCCAATCGGGTATGTGTTTTGAATTAAAACAGATAAAACGAACAGAGACGGGAAACAGTTATACTTTAGCAGCAAATTTTCGGTACCTTCTTCAGGCTTTATTATAAAATGACACAAGAAAACAATCTAAAAACAAAGAAGAAAATTAATGCGTAACGCATAAAAAAACAAGCATGAAAAAACCACGACAAAAATGCATCATGAGCGTGAAGGCGCATCTTAAAACGCAGCATAACAAAGGGGGGGCAAAAAACCTATTCAATAAGATTAAGGCCCTCGGGATTCAATGACTGTGACTTTGACATCATCGATGCTGTGATCTTGAAGAGATAAGTGCACGGCAACTGGCTTAAAACAGTCTATACAAAGAAATTCCAAAAGGGGGAGTGGAGAACTGGACCAATCGATAGGGCTTTAATATGTTCATTTTCAGCATTTTTCTACATGTACATATATGTAATACATACAAAGGGGTGGCATCTTGAAGGAATCATAATATGTGACGTGTCATGTCAAAAGGAGACACTTTTGGGCAGGATCATGAATGGAGATATAGCCAAAAATATGCCCGGGGATGATTTTTTCACAATTTAGGTTTGTTGCAAATTTGTGATGTTATGAATGTTAGAAATATTGTCTGATAGTTTCCGACCGGAATATAACTGGCATCTTGTATTTTTGGAGACATTTTTCAAGGTAATTCCTATTCTCAACATTGTCAATAATATTTTTAAAGACCGATATCTCAATTTCCAATTTTATAATACCATAACTTATGAACTCAATATCTTCGCTTAGGAATGTCCGATTTCATTGGGGAAAACGACGTTGTGGAGCAAAATATCTCTATATTTAAGATATGTAAAAACCTCGATATTGATAACCTGCCCAAAAGTGTCTCCTTTTGACATGACACGTCACATATCTGTTTATTTTATAATATATGTGGGTGGGAGTGTGGGTGGGGTGTGTCCGTATACATGTATGTGCCACCGGGGACCATCCTGGTTTAGCCAAGATGTATGATATTGACTGCAAAGTGCCAATAGCCTAAAAATGCATTTGAGAGTACAAAATCAGTCACTGCTTGTTGGGATAATATCCAAAGAAATTGTGTACAATTTGTGTAAAACAGGGTCAACATTCCTGGTTAAGCACAGAAAATCTGAAAAAATATGACACCCGTTTGCCAGTCCAGTTCAGGGTCCCCGTTTGCAGGCAAACAAACCAGGGTGTGGGTGAGGGGTGTGTGCGTTTGTGATTACCTGCAAGTATAGAAACACCCCCACCCCTACACACCTTCAAAATGAGAACACACCTGCAACCGTGGATGTCCTCGGTTTCTGGTGACCAGGACATCGCAAATAATGTAAAAATGCATTTAAAACAGGTCCATGTTATAGGGGGTTCAGGATGGGCCACAGTTGGATAGGATGTGTGTGGGAAGGTCCATGGTGTGCCGATTGAAATCGGGCGTGTATGTCCTCGGTTAGATAGAATTAAATCATATGCAGAATGAGGTCCTCATGTACAGGTAATTATAAAGAGGGGGAGTGTGTGTGTTTGTAGCCAAAAGCAATTTGAGGACACAAACATGAGAAATCTGTGCACAACAGTAGACATCCATGGTTCCTGATGGACAGTGGATTGTGAAAACTACAAATTTTGATAGTTTTATATCAAAAAACTCAAATTGGTGACATACTTACCTAAACTTAGGGTATGTAGAACTCTGCTAACAGCACCCACTTCCTGATCTTCTTCAGCCAAGTTTGATTTGTCTGGATCTAAAAAATTAAACAGTTGTTTTTACATTTTGTAAGTGCTATATAGGTTTGTATGAATTTACAGGAGAAGATAATTAATGGCCACTTATATTTTATGAAAAATTACAAATATTAAATTGTTGACTCCTTTGACAAGGTTACATTATGTTTTTTAAATACACATAATTTATCATCTTTTTGTGACAAAAATCCAGTGGTGAAGTGCATCTTACCAACCAGCACCAAACTTACAAAGGTGTATGCAAAATCAAAAGTTGAAGCAAATGAAGTTGTATTACCAGTGGCGTAGCGTCATAGGGGCATGGGGGCAGGTGCCCCCCAATTGATCTGAAATTTTAAAAAATCCCATAGGAAAATTGTAATTCCATTATGGTAACTGGATTCAATGCCCCTATAATATACGTAACGTTTGTTACCAATGTGTTATTATGTTTTTGAAAAAAAATGCAAAAACAGTCACAAATTTATCAAGGGGTGTAGTACCACCTTAAATGTTCATATCCCATTAATTTTGCAATATCATTCCACCTACATGTATAGTATTAGAGTTTAATTGATAACAATGACATAAAATGAATTGTGACTTTTCTACCAAACATGCATGTTTAGTTATTTATTTGTAGTATTAGTACTGTGAAGTGGACATTTTCACGGAACATTATTGTGCATGTTTTGTGCAACACAGATACAGTGAAAATAAAACATGCAAATATGTTTTTAATGTGTACATGTAGGCCTATATATGAAAACTCAAAGTTGCAAATTTTAAAACAAGCTATGTATTCCAAAATCAACAAAGTGCAAAAAAATACCTTCATAATTATCAGCTTTTTTCACAGTACCATAAATGTACTTAATATCAGATTGTTGACATTGAGAGGTGAAATTCGGGAGACAATACAAATATGCTACATCCATTTGTACTAGATCATGTGACACTGCCTAAAATAGTCAATGGGAATACCAGTGCAATGTATCAAAGGTTGCAGAACCCATACATCAAATTCAGTAGACTTTGGAGTTTCCCAGTCTTCAAATGTACACCCGGCAAACAAAACATGTTTATAAATAATGTTTAAAATTCAGGTTATACAAAGGGTAAATAAAGGGTACAAAACATGTAAATGATAACATTCAAAAACATTTTTGAAAACTTGCTGCAAAACATTCTAAAAGAATTGTTATTTTCTAATGTTGTCAAAAATATTTTGAAAAGGTGTTTTCAAAAAACATTTTACAATTTAACATTTTGAACAGAGCAAACGATGTTGTTACCAAAACCAATTCACATTTTCAAAGCATTTTTGTGTTTGCTGGGTAGCTGCAGAGCTGTATGATCTTACCAACGACTTGTTTACCAGTATCAAGTGACCTGGCTCATAGTTGCTGGTGCTGGTGGTACATGTAGGTGGTAAACTTTATCCAAGTGTTATAGGTTTGGAATTTTTAATGACAGACTATACATTGTATGTAGTCCATAAATTTGTTGGATACAGTGTACATGCCTCAGTAAATAAGGTGTATCTACAATATCCCAGGGGTAAAGGGGTGACCATTTAGGTATGCTCCCCTGAAACACCTGTTTTTGGATTGTACATCACCGAAAGACCAAAACATAATGCTGTAAGACCCTTCATTTTGATAATTTCAGCTCTAAAAGACTCCCAAATAGCTCATTCCTCTCATTTCTGGTTTTACCAGGCCATTTTCAACTAGAAAGCTAATTAAACACTTCCCAGATCCGAATGACCTTGTAACTTTTACCAATGATTGTTCTTTTAAAATTTGAACAATGTACTTACCAGCACCTATTAAGTTGTATATCATATGCATCACCTCTTCCATAGCTGCCCGTTTCTCATAGTCGTTCTCGAGACAGCGTTCCAAAAGTAGCTTCACCTTGGGATGGCAATCACCAGGGATAAGCAGTTGTTCTCCAGCATACAATGCCTGCGATACTTGCAATGGAGTTTTCCCTCTGAATGGGATATCCCCAGTCTCCATTTCCCATAAGACAACTCCAAATGAATACACATCACATTTTTTGGATCGCATTTGGTGTTGCACAAGCTCCGGTGCTTTCCACCTGTCTGTCCCCATCCCATAAGAAAAGTGTGATGCCTGTATCTCATCTGCAAACCCAAAGTCACCTAACTTCAAGGTATCATTGAGCATAATAAGAATATTCGGTGATTTCACATCTTTGTGAACAAGCCCATTCACATGGATATACTGTATAGCTGATCCTAGTTCATTAGTCCACTTAAATCGCAGATTAATTGGAACAGGACCACAGTTTGCTCGTAAGTACTGGAAAAGATCACCCTTCTCAGCAACTTCCATCAGAATGAATGTATCTAAACCTTCTTTATCAAGAACAACTCCACGAAACTTGATGATGTTTTTGTGGTCCAGTCTCTTGAGAATCTTAATTTCAGTCTCGGCATTTCGGCGTCGGACTTTCTTTGCCGCAACTTGTTCTCTCACCCTATCGTGCCGTGTTATTGTTCCTCGATAAACATCAGAGTACTGCCCCTTTCCAATTTGTAACTTTGACAGTTCCAACCTGTTTCTATCAACTATGAAATCAGATGCCACCGTTGCATAGGAAAGTTTGGCCATGATTATTTTGCATTTACTTCATGATCAAATCAAAGTCATTGGAGAATGGTAGCAGATGAAATCATATGGAGTTGGAGTCCCAAGTAGGTTGTACTGACTAGCAATCCAAAACCAAATTGGGCATTGTTCCTGGCAAAGCAGCTTTTCATAACAGAGTCATCCATGACCTCAAAAATAAAGATCCTGAAAGTACACAATCCAATATTTTTGATTAATTTATTTGAAACAAATATAAGTATTGAAAGGATTTTAACAACGATAGTCCAAGGTTGAACTGTTTTTGCCGGCAAAAAAATGTTTTTCAGATTTTGCCTGGTTTAAACCGGCAAAAACTTGTATAATCACTCAAATATTTTACCGGTACACAGAAAGCTCATAAACAGTAAACATACAACTTTTAATGAATCATTCAACATGTATATTTTTTGTCTCATCAAGTTTTGAATGATAAATACTGTATTCGTCCGAGTATAGTCCCACGTTCGAGTATAGTCCCACCCCCCAATTTTTCGAAAAATTCCAGAAATTGTAAAAAAAAAAAGAACAAAAAGTTCTGTGTCCCTGGACCTAAAACAAAAAAAAAAAAAAAAATTTGCACAATGTTTTCTCAATGCATTTTGATATCATTAATAGAATATGACATGAAAACAAATTATCAATTTTCATATTAAAAACACAAAGCATCGTGCAATTTTATTTTTTTTGTTAGGTCAACCATGAATGATCCTAGCATTTAGGTCTAGGTCCAGGGACACTCCAAAACCAAAAAAGCACAAGTTACCCAATTTTGAAAATTGGACGTTGAATGTACACTTTCATGAATATTATGTGCAATAGAACAATAAACCCTGCAGTGCGTTGATAAAAACAAACTGTTTAATTGGCTGTGCACCGTAAGGGTAGTGTGAGTGACTTTAGTTTAAACCACACCCTGGTACATCATAGCAAATTGACAATAATGAAAGGTAATTTTGATTGATCTGTTAAGGGATCCAAAATGAGCGTTTATTATGCTTCGACAGTATTTTTGTGGGACATGAGAGCACCTCAGACCTATCGAATTGCATTCTGAATACTGAAGCATGTCTTTCTGATATCAAATAATTTTCATTTTTTAAATATTACAATATAATACAAATTTTATGACAAATTATAAAAATTTGATATGTTTCAAAGTGTAGATATAACAGTCTTCGAAGTAAATTATATAAATCTAATGATATATTCTTAAAGTGTATGTAGCAGGGAGGAAAAGCCGACGGTCAATTGAAAATTTTGACCTTTCATATTCAAGATATGGATTTTTTTCCCAACAGACCTAATTTTTTTTGGGTGTTTTGGGAAAAAATCCATATCTTCAATACTAAAGGTCAAAATTTTCAATTGATCGTCGGCTTTTCATCCCACCTTCATACACGTTAAGTATATATCATCATATTTATAAAGTTTACTTCAAGTATTGTTAAATATCAAAAATATAAATTTTTAATGATTTGCCATAAAATGTGTATTAAATTGCGAATTTCAAAAAATCAAAATTATTTGATATCAGAATGACATTCTTCGTATTCAGAATGCAATTCGATATGTCTGATGTGTTCTAATGTCCCAAAATAAATACTGTCCAAACGTTCATACCCCAGCCCTTAAAGAGTACAAAGTAAAGGGGAATTTCTTGGCGACTAGGATTAGAAGTCCTGTGTACACTTACATTTTCTGCATCAGAAAAGCTACTATAGCTGATTCAACGCACCATGCATGGGACGCCCTTCAAACAAATTCAGGCTAATGGGCAATCATGCATATCACGCTATGCATGTTGGAAAAAACGTCCCACGATGGGTTGAATCTGCTATACAACAATGTAGAATGTCTCAGGAAGTCTAAATGCCCCTTATGAAAAATTAGGTAAACAATGTACAAATAAGTGCCCACCTAAGATGGCTTTGTTTAAGCGCAACGAATATGGTATTTTGATGAGTACCGCATTCTGCCACAGCAGCTGATAGGTGTATCCCATCATGCTCTGCGGTACCAAAGTAGAACAGCACATGCCATAGACAGTGTACACAAAATCCCTCACTTCAACTTTCAATTACTCGCTTATATCAGGGGAGCTTAGACTTTTGTTTGACAAAATATGATCTCCAAAGTATTGTGAAACTATCCATAGCTCTCAATATCTAAGCGGCTCTTGTTTATATTTTGCATACATTTGCTATGGAGCAAGCAGATAGACTGCAATGCATGATGGGATACTCCCTTCAGCTGCTGTGGCATTCTGCATATTCAGTGGATTTGTAATTGCTCGAACTCGGAGGGCATAGTTGTCCACGTCCAACTTAGTAGTTTCGTCATACATCAACTGTTATCAATATCATACTGACATTTTTTTAACGGAACACGACTCCACAAAGTTGGACAATAATGGCCCTGAAACATGTGACATCGTAGCGGAAGATAGTGATGGTCCCCAGTAAGTTTATCCGCACAGCATGCTTGGAGATTGGGAACCAACATGACACGGCGAACTACGGGAAGTTTTTTACCCATTTTAATCATTTTGTTACCCGCAGTAATTGAATTTTTTGTGGCATTACTTGCTATTGGAAAAATGTACACAACAAATTCCAACCGTAGTGATCTAGAGTTGTACCCATAATAGATAAAGGATGCGACTGCGGTGGGATATGTTTCTCACTATAATATTTACAGCAATTTTTTGGCCAAACTAGAACACTATCAACCCTAGTGGCTCCACGATAAACACACACGAATATAGCGCGGTAAGAAGAAAGCATGTGCACATGCTCCTTACATTGCGTACTCGCTCAGTACGCTACATGGATGCAACACGCATGTTCCAGTTTGGCCTAACCCGAGGTACTCACACCTCCGTCACTACCATTTCCACTGTCCTTCTCCGTACGAGGGTCTGAGATGTCTACCTTAAACCTTCCCAGGGTACACATAAAATACCACTTTTTCTCATAAATAACACTTTCCACCATTCCTCACATGAAGTGGAAAAACAATTAAAACATATTTGGTGCATGTTCGTAAATTTTGAGCACATTTGAGGATCATGTAAAATGACCAGACTTGTAAATTATTTTGAACTACAATCTAGGCAACTGGACTTACGTTTTTGAGTGGGAAATTTTCACGTTCTATCCTGAACGCATCATCAGCCCGACTGATCTTCTGGCGGTAAAAGTTCATTGACCTGTGAAGCGGATGTTGTTGTATCACAGGTCACCTTCGAGTTCAACCTGAGAGGGATCTTCCTAATCGCTGAACTGTAGGCCCCGGCCAAGTTGTGACGTAGGCCGCCTCCCCTGTTCAGTGAAGGCTCCTCCTGTTTCACGTAAATTGCTTCCTTGACTCCTCTCTCGTACCATCTGCTTTCTCTGTCCAAGATCATAACATCCTTGTTGTCAAAGGAATGTTTAGAACTGTCCAAGTGTGTATAGGCGGCCTACGTCACAATTTGGCCGGGGCCTACAGTTCAGCGATTAGGAAGATCCCTCTCAGGTTGAACTCGAAGGTGACCTGTGATACAACAACATCCGCTTCACAGGTCAATGAACTTTTACCGCCAGAAGATCAGTCGGGCTGATGATGCGTTCAGGATAGAACGTGAAAATTTCCCACTCAAAAACGTAAGTCCAGTTGCCTAGATTGTAGTTCAAAATAATTTATTATAATTTACTACCTGGATGAATGATAATCTTCACAGACCAGACTTGTGACTGTTATCGTCGCCGTGTTTTGAATTCTTCCTATAAATAGATGCCGTCAGTGTGACGTCATCACCGAGACACAAGTTCAGGGTGCCCCGTTTCCAGGGCGTACCCGGGCCGCTCCTACCCCGGGCAGCCCGAAAAGCAAAAAGGTTGCCCCAATTGTTTTTCAGTGGATTGAAAAAGTGGAAAAAAAAGGATTATTAGGCGCTAGCGCCCTAAAAGTATAACACATCTTGAGGCATAGTACAATTTTTTCAAACTCAAAGTTTTTATACTTTTTCAAATTTGTCCGCCCTTTTTCTTTATTAATTCTTTTTGCTGCCCCTTCTTCTTCTGGTCTGCCGCCCGTTCTTTTTGCTGCCCCTTCTTCTTCCGCCACCCCTTGGTTTTGGCCGCCCAAAAAAAATATGCGCATGGTTTCTACGTACGGTTACTCGTACGTACGACATTCCTGGCCCTACTATGGTGAGGAAGGAACAACTAGGGCCATAAGTTTCGGGCTAAGTTTGGCCAAGAAATTACTATACTGTAAATATAGTATAGAAGGGCATGAGACAACCCTCTTTTTTTTTGGCCTAAAGTATTTCATTGATACCTTGTTACCTCGTTGAAACTTCCTCCATCATGTCCATAGCACTTCCACACGGGAGTATCACTGGAGGTTGACTTGAGTGCTGGCTGGGTCTCTCTAGTCATAAATTAAGTTGGGGCTTCTGGCTGGTCAAACTTTTACTGTCGTCGTCGGGTACAGGCACAACAGGGAACCTGTTCCAAATTGCAATTGCCTCCGCGAAAAATGATAAGCTCGTTCTGGCCGCAAAAAAATTAAATAAGCTTACCTCTCTGCTGTGCTTAGTGCTTATAAATATAGTATGCTGGAGCTACGGACACGAACACACACATTGAAAGATTTAACCTCCCGGAAATGAATACGACCATTTAATTGAGCCGGGGAATACCCGGTACAAACAAATCATTTCGGTCGCGTGTGTCAAAAACCTGGCAAAGGGACAGCTGGTTGGCAGAGTGCAGGCGGCGGATGACATGATCGAGCCGGCAACTCGTGAAACCGCCCGGCCGTATGGCATTTTCCATATGCTCGGTTAGTTTTGTGGGGTTCATTATCGAACCCCGACGGTTTTAGCTTGTATTTATATTATTTATCAATATAGGCCTATTTGTTTGTGATATTTCAAGCGTTTTAAAATTTCAAAATAATCCCATTCAATTACACGGTTGACGATGAAAATTTACTGAATTTAGGGACTGCACGTCATACACCACCTGGCAGAGTGCATGAATTAATTGCTTGACTTCCGGCTATCCCAGCATGCTTCGCAGGTAAATACGCAAAATGGCCGCTACTGCTGAGGAAGATAGAAAAAAACAAAGTCCAAGTTTAACACAAAATTTAAACGATTTCTTAGAATACACAGCCATACCAAGAAGGAGAGAAATTAGCAGAACTCATGAGAGAATAATAAGACGAGCAGTGAATCCTATAGTTCATGAAATCGGTGGTTTTGACGATCGTTTCTACGTGGACCCGATAGACGCTAGCGGTTGCTACGTCGGAATCACACACACTGATGAATTCACATTCGATATTTTGGTTCCGTTGCCTAATATTTTAACTCCAAAAATCCTCACTAAAAAGAGTGAATTTGGTCTTACAAGCTCGTACATTGATTCATGTACGTGTGATAATCCATACATAGACCCTCTGCCTGGATTTGGATTTGTTGTAGCTGACCCAAATTTAACATTTACTCACGATTTGTGCAGCAAAAGGGACGATTGTGTTTTATCAACAGTTCAAGAGAGTTTTGTGACCCATGCTTATCTGTCACCTGTGAGAGTTTTGGAAGTGTTTAAGGAGCTTGTACAGCAGGCTGTGGATAAACTTGAGGAAGAATGCTGGTGGGAAAGGGAACCAACTGTCTATCAAGTTGAAGTTGAAAAACAAGGTAGCTTCATTATTCATCAAACCCGGGGCTTCAAATTCATGAATTTATTTCGATTTCATTTTTAATGCCAATGGCAAAATTCCACTGGGAGAATCCAAAAAGATCTTTCTGACCCTGGCATATGTATTAATATCTGTAAAATCGACTGTTGACATGTCGATAGTCGGAAAATTCGTAAGACTTCCGACATGTTGGTACCGGTACACTGGATATATTGTAGTATAGATACACAAACGATATGTCACTGACATGCTTGAAAAAAAGTTTAACGTACATTTATAACCTCATTAATAAACGCGATGCGTGCGATCCAATCATATTTTGTTATTTGTGAAAACGCGAATGCAAATCGAGGTCATTAATATCTCACAATTGACCGCACAGTGCGTAATTGTTCCAATGTCGCACACAATTGACTTCTGCGTATGCCAGACAGCGTCCAACGAACTGCTTGCTGCTAGCGCTGGCTGCCGATTTGGATTGCGCGCTAACATATTTGCACAGATTCTGATACGCACTTTTGTTATTGGTCGTTTTGTTTTAGCCTGATCAATTTTGGGAAAGGGAAGATGTAAAAATTGTTTATTTTTACAAACTTTTGAGGAAAATTTTGTGTTATTTTGTAAAGTTAGACGATCAAAGTGACGGTTATGAATGAGGTTAATAACTTTGCATCGGTTATATGTCGGGCATTGTGAAAAATCTAAACATTTTGCTTTGGACCTCGGAATATCCTCGGTTCCAAAGGCAAAATGTTTAGATTTTTCACAATGCCTCCAAATAACCGATGCGCAGTTATTAACCTCTAAATCATGTTTTCATCTGAAAGTCAAAAATTACCTGCCAAAGTTGACCTGAGCCCGAAAGTAGAATGAACCTGGAAGTAGGTTTGCACCGGAAGTTCTTGGTTCTTGGTTCAGTAATCCTTAAGAGCTGATCTCAGCTAGATACTAGTCTAGGATGAATGTGCATCAGACATCGACAGCCAGTGGACGTACAAAAAAAATAACATAGGGTGTGAATCATATCCAAATAATCTAACGAAAAACAAATTTATTCATTTAAAGGATATGGGAACAAGGCTTATATTAACCAGGCATCCAGGCTTTTTTAGGAAGGAAGCCAGGAAGTCGCCAATTGTAACTCATATCGGCGTGATTTTAAGCTTATCTATCGCCTTTTTCAGCATTTTATATCTCATTACGAGTGTCGATTGTCATATTTTTTCCCCGACAAAGTGTTGAATTAGAAAACATGTGTCGATAACACATCCAGGATCATGGCATGCAGAATTGGAAAAGCACCGGCCATTGTAGGTTTAAAATGATTGAGTTAGTATACGAAGAGAAAAAAAAAACTAAAAAGAAAAAAATGCCTGACCCTATCCGAAATTTCATGTAAATAAGGCAATGCAACATTTTTTTTATTGCCTTACTGTGATTTGATCTCCCAAATTAAAAAAACAAACAAGTTTTCTCAAAATTGTGAATTTCCACAAGAGCTCTCATGGCTTTGGCGGGGTCATTAAATGTCACTTACCCAACTCAGAAACACTGATGGAGACATATCCTGCATAATTAAAATTTATTTCGATTGTTCTTATATGTATTAGGATCAAGTACATAAAAGACCCCCCCCCAAAAAAAAAACAACAAAAAAACAACAAGAGAATATAATTTATGTACAAGCAATATTTTAAACAAAACCATTTATTTTCAAACTTGTATTTCAGGACCAAGCGTCACCCTGACATTCCTTCTTGGAGGTGAAACATTCACCATCAGCCTCCTGCCAACAATTAAATTCCCTGGTTGGCCAGAGAGTATCAATGACTGGGGCTTGACAAGAGGATCTAATGTGTGGTTGACTCAGGAAAGATCATCCATCATCAGACAGGAATTTCATGTGTTTGCTGCACAACCACCTGAAGGTATGTGTGTAGGGCCTACTGTGTATGGCATGGTACTATGAATTTGGCTCAAAATAAGCTAAGGTGTCATAAAAGTGTAACACACAATTATTTTTCCAGCTCTTTTCTTAAAGGTCTCCAACCAGGTTTAAATTATAGTATGCACATATATCGTTCATAATACACTAAAAGAAAGATAAGTTATAGACCATTTACTTCACAAATTTAATTTTCTAGTCCTTGCGTACGTTATATTTGACAGACACAATTTTGATGATTTTCTGCAATCAAATAAAAATTTATAAAGTATTACATAAGGTATTTTGTGGTTATTTAGGTGTAGGACATACAGCAACTGATTGTGGAAAAAAATGTGTCCAAATATTACAATAAGGAGGATAAATTGTTATAAATAAAATATGTGTGTCTGTCAAGCCATAACATACGCAAGATGTCTGTCAAATGTAACATACAGAATAATAATTTGGCAAAAACAGTAGTTCAAGATGGGAAATTGAATAAAGATCACATGCAGTTTATAATTCACATGTTTTAAAATACTTTTATAAACTCTAAACTATCATCATAATGCGAACATCAAGTGATTTTTAATTTTTTTAAACATATTGCGTATGTTACTTTTGACAGACACATACAAATCTTATGCGTATAAACTTGCGTACAAATGTTTGACAGACAACACTTAACAATGGATTGTGTCATCAAAAAGCTTCTCCTCACAAAGTGATAGTGCCACAAAGCTAGGTGGAGCTAAATGCTATGTCATGTAGCATAATTAGCTGTATCACCCTAGTTTAGCAGGAATTACAGCACCGTCTTGCGTATGTTACTATTTGACAGACATTTCAAGAAAAATTTTAAAATTGTTATAAAAAAAAAAAGATGGCAGCCACTTACAAATTGATTATAATATGGAGAAATGAAGTTATTTACAATAGATTTACCCTTTAGTTTATGCTTCAAGTCTTTGTTTATAAAAAACTGAGGGACTTCAAAATCAATCAAAAGTTTGATAGACAATAGTAAGGGAACAAACCAAAAGATCGATGACGTCCTATAAACGTAACTAGTTTCGTTTCTCAGCCGACCCCTCCCTCCCTGCCAGAAACGTAATAATGAAATGTTGAAAATTTTGAGATAATAATAATAATGACACATTCTTCAGACCGATGTTTTTGCACAAACGTAATCGAGTATTTTTACCCCCTCCCCCTAAACGAAACTAGTTTTGTTTATAGGACGTCATCGATCTTTTGGTTTGTTCCCTAACATACACAAGGCAAACTTTTAAATCCTTTTTTTGATCTGTTAACTTATAATTCATAATGCCTCTTTCTGTTTTTTTGATTGGTTTACTGCACCATTTTGGGAAACAGGTCACATGAATTTCTATAAGGATCCATAAAAAAATTAAAAGCTGTTGAAAAAAGGCGTCTCTTGGCATGTTACAAATAAAAGTGTAAAAATAGGCATTTTTACAGCTATTTTTTTTTTTTTAAATTATTTAGAGTGAAAGGATTTTACTTAAATTGTGTATGCTATGTCTTTACTACCTAAACTTGCCACTAAACTAGCAAATATTCCATTTCTATAATTATTATTTTTAAAAAAAGATGTCAAAATATATGGCTATAATATGACACCTTAGCATATTTTGAGCCATTTGTACATTAGACTTTGGACTTTTTTGGGGGAAGTATAACTATTTTTATTATAATTCAAATAGTATTACAAAAGTGGCCCAATATTAGGCAAAATATAGCGGCATAGTTTTCCGAGTAGCGGCAAGTGACCATGCAGAGTAGCCCAATTACATGTACAGCTGTAGGCCTAATTCACCTAAGTGAACTTAGTGGGATTTCCATTTGAATATAATGGCCTAACTGTAGAGTGTTGGTGAATAAATGGACCTTTGAGTGGAGCACTTGAGTTCACTTTAAGTTCACCCAATCATCCATGCCACCAGTTGAATTTGTCTTTTACTGTATGGAAGGCTAGAAAGTAGGTTGTAGTCAGTCTTTTCTATGGTATACAATTAAAGGATCTGGAATGAGCGTTTTAAGCATTTCGACAGTTTTTTTTGTGGGACATGAGAGCACATCAGACATCAAATTGCATTCTGAATACGTAGAATGTCTTTCTGATATCAAATAATTTTCATTTTTTGAAATTCACGATATAATACAAATTTTATGACAAATTATTAAAATTTGATATTTTTTCACATTTTTGATATATAACAGTCCTCGGCGTAAATTTTATAAATCTAATGATATATTCTTAAAGTGTATGTAGCTGGGAGGAAAAGCCGAGGATCAACTGAAAATTTTGACCTTTCATATTGAAGATATGCTTTTTTTGGGTGTGTTTTGGGACAAAAATCCATATCTTCAATACAAAAGGTCAAAATTGTCAATTGATCGTTGGCTTTTCATCCCACCTACATACACTTCAAGCTAGTATAAATCATCAGATTTATAAAGTTTACTTCGAGTACTGTTAAATATCAAAAATATCAATAAAAATTAATGATTTGCCATAAAATGTGTATTACATTGCAAATTTCAAAAAATCAAAATTATTTGATATCATCAGGACATTCTTCGTATTCAGAATGCAATTCGATATGTCTGATGTGCTCTAATGTCCCACAATAAATACTGTCAAAACGTTCATACCCCATACGACTAAGTACGCCATAAAGTTCTGTTCAACATTAAATATTGAAAACTCTTAAAATACAGAGAATCATATATTGGCAGTAAAACTCATTCTTATACTTTAGTTCTGTAAGTTTTCCATGCATTGTTCATTTTCAAATGTCATTTTGTTTTTGCAGATGAAGATGCATCTCGTCTGTGGTGTGTATGCTTCTATCCATTGGAGAAGGCTCTTGCAGCAACAGCTGATGAAGGCACATTTGAATCTTGTCGGCAGAAAACTCTGGCAGCCATTGAAGCCATCTATGAAGAGAACTCGGAAGATTTTCACCCTGTGTCTGCACGTTTAATCAGGACAATCTTCCTACACCAATGTGTGCATTACCCAAATGACGAAGATTGGTTGGAAAAGCGTTTGGGGAGAGCCTTTGTGGACTTGTTTCTAGCAATCATCAAATCGTTGAAACAAGCAAAGTGCCAACACGTCTTTTTGACAGATCAGAATATGCTGGGTAATAGAGCCAAGTGGGATTTGAAGCCTGTGGTGCATCATCTGAAGGCGATACTCAATGATATCATTCAGAACCCAGATAAAACTGCTTTTCTACCTGTTCCTGGTAGGATAAGAAAGATGAGAAGGACTGAAAGAAAAGGACAAATGAGATAACTGTCCAGGGTTGCCAAAAGATTTCAGCCCGAATCGTGGGTCAAATAATCCAAAATTCGCCCAATTTTTCTCTTTACCATTGGTTTCTATGGGGCAGGAACTACCGGAAGTCGCGGGAGCCAATGTTGAAAAGTCGCCCAAATTTTTCCTTAACCATTGGTTTCTATGGAACACGAAATTGTTAAAAGTCACGGAGAAAAATTGTCAAAAGTCGCCCAATTAGGCTACCAAATCACAGGTTTGGCAACACTGTAACTGTCTCAAGTCTAAAGTGTCTTTGCTCAAAACAGTGCCTTCATGAAACACAACGTTCATTACGGATTGGGTGGCAATGTGCAGCAGGATTCTGAAAACTTGTTCTATCTGATGAAAAGGAGACTGAAAATATACAAATGTTCTAGACTGGGGCACTGGGCAATGATTTCTGAAAAGAAAATGATGCTAACTTTTTGTCAGAATTTTCTGAGAAAATTGTGAACCAGTTTTATGTAAACCTACCAACTATCCAAATCTGCTGCACATTCCCAGCCGCATTAGATTCTCCAGGACAGGTACAATGTAGGGTTTTTCCAGCTCTGTGAATTCACAAGGCCAATAGGCCATATGTGACGTGTCATGTCAAAAGGAGACACTTTTGGGCAGGTTATCAATTTTGAGGTTTTTACATATCTTAAATATAGAGATATTTTGCTCCACAACGCCGTTTTCCTCAATGAAATCGGACATTCTTAAGCAAAGATATTGAGTTCGTAAGTTATGGTGTTATAAAATTGGAAATTGCGCTATCGCCCTTTAAAAATATTATTGACCATGTTGAGAGTAGGATTACCTTGAAAAATGTCTCAAAAATACAAGATGCCAGTTATATTCGGTCTGAAACTTTCAGACAATATTTTAAACATTAATAACATCACAAATTCGCAACAAACCCAAATTGTGAAAAAATCACCTCCGGGCAGATTTTTGGCTATTTCTCCATTTACGATCCTGCCCAAAAGTGTCTCCTTTTGATATGACACGTCACATATATGTCCTCGACATCCAAAAACAGGGAGTGGCGTCTCACTATTTTGTATCACTTAGTAATTTAGTTTGCATAACTTTAGAACAACTGAAGCTACAACTACATACAATGCACATGGTTTTATTTTAGAGCTTGAATTAGCTGTTCTTTGCTGGGTAAATTGTCATGAATTTATAGTTATTTGGTTGAGATATTACAGCATCTGGAACATAGCTCAGCTTCTATTCTAAACCTTGATATGAGTCCTGAAACGTAACTCAACCACAGGACCTACAAAAGTATATCTGTGATATTTGCACAGAATTAGATAAGGAGAACTGGGACTCCCTATACTGCCACGTACAATCGCGCCGTCAGCTATGGGGGGAAATTGGGGATATTCGGGTCCTTGGTGAAGGTGCGCGGAGACGAACAAAAACAATTCTGCGACTCACCTGAAGCGTCTTGGTACTCACATGCAGGGCGCATCAAGTACGTCGCTCAAATGCGTCCTTCATCCATGGTGCGCTTGTATGACAACAAATGCCTTTAATTCTGTGGATAGTTGAATTCTTCTACACGCTCGCTATGAAATGATCAATGCAATTTTTGGTGAAGCTCACTACCATTCGCAAGATGCTGTGAACTATCAAATCGCAACGGTTTAAAATAGTCGCTAACCTTAAAAATAAAATGTGAAAATCTTGACCTTCACTCTCTGAGCTCATCTAGATATGCTGGCAGCGGTCACTAAATATATTACGATCAGAGGGGAGGGGCAGTCGTCAGGACCTGTGGTGATCAGGTTTGTGCATATATGAGTTAGGCCTATGCTCTAGTCACTAGACTGGACATGTCATAACAGGATGCTGCAGTCACATATTTAACGATCAGCAGGAAGGGGCAGTCCCAAGACTTGTGGAGATCAGAGGGTTGTGTATGGTTTGTGCCCTAGTCAATATGTCATCTCATGTGAGCTCTGATTAAGAGCTAGATCTGGAACATTAGGCGGGGTGGTGGAGGTGGAAGTGCATTCAAGTGATAGAGTGTACATCCACTCCACCACTTTGGCGGTTTGGCATCCACCACCCTGCTCAAAGTTCCAGATATAACAACAAATTCCTACATGTGTGTAAATTTATCTTTTCAATATGTTCTAATGTGCAAGTATACATTTTCTGATCGGAAATTTTCTTGGGAATCTTAAATTCAATGTCAAGAAAGAATGATTATAGGACAACTGAACTCCAAATAACCCCTAAATGTTTTTGAATGGTATATTTAGATTTCTCTTGTAATTCCTTTCAGAAAAAGTATACTTTTCATTATACTAAAAAAAAAGTTAAGTTTGGACTGCATAAATAAGGCCAAGCTTTAAAAAAAGGTGTGAGATGCAAAAGGTAGTGAGTTCAAAATTGTCTTTGTGGTAAATTTAACTTGTGACTATTCAGAAATGGGTTTTTAATGCAATCATATAAAAGGCAACAACATATCTTGGCTGGCTAGTCGCTACTTGTTGTATCTTCATACCAGCACCAACATTTTACACACACAAACACACAAATCCAGTATCTTTGGACAGCCAAAAAAAGAAAATATTGTTGAGAAACAATGTCATTATACATGTACGTGTAGATGTAAGTATGTATCTAGACAACTCAAAAATCATGTACTGAATCAGCTTAGTGTGGACCAAGAAATTGCCTTATTATATAACCTGGTATTGTTCGATGTCTGTACATGTACAACAAATAAGGCTACACATGCCTTTTTAATTTCGTAAAATATTTTTCAATTTATTTCAAAAATGTTATTAGCGGAAACAAGCTTTCCTGTGATAATTTATGTTCATTTCAACATCATGAATATTTTTATGTATAAAAATTTACTCAATGGAATATTTCATTGTTTTATATTATGTATTATATGTGTATGTCACAAATTGTAAATTTGAAGCCAATTCACATTCTTACAATAAAACAACAACAATCTGAACATGATCAGTGTTACTTTGCATCTTTTATTATACAATATAACAAAATAGGCAGCATATTTAGAAAATGTTTAGTTGTAACATGATCAAGAGAATCTCTAATGTTGCTATAATCAAATTAAGTATTTCTTGGCCAAACTGGAATACTATGAACTCTAGTGGCTCCGCGATAAACACACACAAATAATATAGCGCGGTACAGAAGAAAGTATACATGCGCCTTAAACTGCGTACACGCTTAGTACGCTACATGGACGCAATGTGCATGTTCCAGTTTGGCGAAGAAATACTTAATTTGATTATAATTGATTACTATGTATTGATAAAAAACGGGTGATACATTTTCATGTTTTACTTTGTTTTTAAAGTTGGAGAATCACTCATAATCTGGCCAAAAGTCAAATTTTAAGGGGTACTACACCCCTGTGGTAAATTTGTGACTATTTTTGCATTTTTCTCAAAAAATAATAACACAGTGGTAACAAAAGTTATGTATATTATTGGGGCAAGGAATCCAATTACTACACTGAAATTTCAGTGACTCAAGCCAAGCGGTTCAGTATATATGATAAGAAATGAGGTACATCATAGCGGTACCTTATTTCTTATCATAAATAACGAACCGCTTGTCTTGGGTCACTGAAATTCCAGTGTAGTAACTGGATTCCTTGCCCCAATAATAAACATAACTTTTGCTACCACTGTGTTATTAGTTTTTGAGAAAAATGCAAAAGTAGACACAAATTTATTGAGGGGTGTAGTACCCCCTCAATGTGGTTTGGGCCAAATTTTAACATTTTAAGAGATTTCTGAAAGTTTAAACTGACTTTCAGCACAAAAATTCCAACTAAATTTTGGATGTGACATATTCAGTCCTCTTGGTCATGTCACGTTCACTGGGCTGTTCCAGTTGAAATCCATACCCCCTATGGAAGACATGATTTTAATCTTTCACCAGTTCACACAGGGTGTATCAAACACATGTATGTATTATAAATTGAGTCAACTGATGAATGGGCGACTCTCTTTGATGATTCTACACCCCCTATGTGGGAGATTATTAACATCATGTCTTCCATGGGGGGGGGGGGGTGGATTTCAACTGGAATAGCGCATTATCACAATTTGAGGTCTCAGTGCAACACTGTCTCATCTCCATTTTGCAGTGTTGCACTTTTTGAGAAAATTTCATGTAAAGATTTCTGGCCTCAACCCCAGAATTCTATACTTTGTGTCCACACAAGAAAGGCTGGTCTCCACCATAATTCATACTGCTATTTGTGAATATAAATTTACACTTTAATCAGCTCGTAATCGGCAGGCCTTATAACATCGCGGATTAATATCAAAATATTTTATTTTGAGAATTTACTTGTGACATCTCGCCAGAAGCAGCATGAATTAATTAATTCAAGTCCTATAGTTTGTCCTACTTTCTTTTACACAAAATAAAGACCAGGCAGGTCACAGGTCAGCTAATACCACTCTTAATGTGGGTTTACTTTTCAGTGTAGTGGTAAAAGCCTAACATTTCCCGCCTATTACGAGCTGATCAAACTATAGATGGTTTTATATCAAAATAAAATAGGACTAAAATTAATAATAAGGAAGTAAGATATACATTTAAATATTCTTAATTCTTTGGTTTTGTTCTATTATCAGCGCAACAAAGCCTTGTGAGTCTGTGTTGCACTGGTAACTTCTGGACCTTTTGGACACTGGTCTGTAGCTTTATTGTGATTGGTAATCACAGAATTGGAGAAGGAGAACCGGGACTTCCTATACCGCCACATACAATCGCGCCATCAGCTATGGGAAGAAAATTGGGGGTATTCGGGTCTTTGCTGCCGGTGCGCGGAGACGAACGAAAACAATTCTGCGTCTCATCTGAAGCGGCTTGGTACTCATGTGCAGGTCGCATCAAGTGCGTCTATCAAATGCGCCCTTCGTCCATGCTGCGCTTGCATGACAACAAATGTCTCGAGTGCATTCCGAGGGAAACCGGATACCCCCAATTTTTGCTCCATGCCTGTATCAAGATGGTGGTCGAGTCCCGATTCTCTGTCTTTAATTCTGTGTTGGTAATAATAATTTTTGCCAAAAATGGAAATGCGGCAGTGTGTCGCTGAGCCCTTGAATTCATCTGTTTTTCATTACATTTCAACTCCATATTACAATAGCACTTATATATCAGTAAACCCATTCTGCATTCTCAATGGGCTTTTCCAGTTGAAATTCATACACCCCCTATGGATGACATTAATCTTCCACACAGGGAGTGTGAATTCCAAATGGAGTTAAATGGAATAAGTGACTCCATAGATTATCTTGTTTATTAATTACCATCAGATATATTGTTTTACTTTGGCAGCAGTATAATGTGATATGCATAATTATGTGATGCAATCCAGCACATGAGTCTGATGTCAGGCATATCCACTTTTGGGTTTTCAAAATCAAAGTATCTTGAATTTACAGAAAATAAACCCCATCAAAATTGAATGTTCAGTTCCTGACATATTAATCCTTTGTATTGTCATCTTAAAACGAGCAAAGTGTGTCTTGTGTAAGCCTTTCAAACATGTTTTAATTAGCGTACCCTAAAGCCTTCTGGTGTGTTACTAGGAAAGGGGGGGGGGTAGGGAGTATGAATTTCAAATGGAATAAGCACATTAGGCAGCTCCAATTAAAACTCTCACTCCTTCTGTGGAAGATTCAAGTTGAATCTTTCTCAGAGTGTGTATAAAAATCAAATGGAGCTGCCTAATGTGTTAATTCCATTTGAAATTCATACTGTCCAAACTAAAAAATATTATCCTGTTTTGTGAAATGAAACTACTAAATCAATAAAAGTTATATTTTAATAGCAGCATGGATACTGATATTGGACTCTTGCATATTGGCAACCTGCCTGCCATCTACAATGATCTGCTGACACTTGACCACCCATCGGGTGGTCATGTGACCGGAGGATTGTAAACAAAACATCACTACACTCAATGAAGACGCCGTGATGGTGTCGCAAGCTACGTTGCTGCTTAATGATGACTCTGAAAAAGGTAACATTTTAAGCAAATGTTAAATTTTAATATTTTTTACAATTTGAAGAAAAATGGGCCAAAACATACAATTTTGCAGTTTTCTATTTTAATATTTTACTCTAATTTTGATAATTGGTTATAAAAGAGATTCAAAAATGTGTTTTCCAACAACCAAAACCTGAAACAAGTCTTTGGGCTTTATTGTCACAGCATATAAAACACCCTCAAAATTCATGTTTTTAACCCTTATTTCCAAAAATTAGCCAACTATTATTAAACTCTTATTACCAATTAGTTCTAACTAACGGATTAGGATTTAGCTATGTTTCATTTAGCAAAATGGGACAATATTTTTTTTTGATACAAAAAAGACTTTATTTTTCTGGAATCTGCAGTAGTCTGAATAATGCAAGGGATGAGGATGGGACGCTTTATAATTGTTTACTAAAGTTTGTTCTGAAAATGATTCGGCTTTTGTTACTGGACGCGTCAAATCAATTAAGTCCCAACTCAACGCTCGCATAAATTCACTAAAGCGTGCGTTAGTCACCCGATACATCACTAGCGTGAGCACTGCGCCCAACTGCATGCACACAATGCTATATTAATACACAGTGTTATGAGACTGTATTTTTTTGCCTTATATAAAGATGAACAAACTTTACATCAAAAGTTTCTACTACTACATGTACCAGTATTTTGTCAATATGTGACCATCCACCACAACTGAGCCCGGATGTCTCCAGTGCCACTATTAAGATATGCTCCATTGAACTTAACAATAAACAATAGGAAACAAAGGATTTATTGACTGTTTTATTGATTTTCACTACTTAAATGTCAAGTACTATAGACATGATATACATCATTTTAAAGCTAATTTCAAGCAGAATATTTTGGTTGAATATCTCAAAAATGATGATTGGCGACTTCAGGGCTCAGTTGTGCTGGATGGTCACATATATGTATCCAATTAGACCAAATGTGTAAATTGTGAAATTGAGATCTATAATCAAGTATGGGGGATTTCAACATCAGTAAGTGTAGGTACTAAGCAAGATAGAAATTCTGATAAGATCAGTCAGATCAGCCCGTTGGACTGGTCATGTGATTCACTCATTTGATTACAACATTATTTACCATCACAATCAAGCCTCAAAATAAGCAGATCTGGACCAGCCACACATTTGGAAAAAGCAGCTCCTGGTCCTGAGATTATCTAGTGAACCAGGAGCCATTTTTAAAGCGCTAAGAGTCATTTAAATTTCAATTATACACTTGAAGGGGGTACTACACCCCTGCTCAATTTTGTGCCTATTTTTGCATTTTTCTCAAAAATTATAGCGCATTGATGGCAAGTAGGATATGTATATTATAGGGGCCAGGACTACAACTACTGCACTGAAAATTTTATTTCAGCACAGACAACAGTTGTGGAGTTACAGTCAAAAATGAGGGAAACCACTATTTGATCAATAAATCAATAACTACTTGCCTTGAGTTGCTGAATTTTCAGTGCAGTAGTTGAAGTCCTTGCCCCTATAATATACATATTTTACTTGTCACAATGCGCTATAATTTTTGAGAAAAATGCAAAAATAGGCACAAAATTGGCCAGAGGTGTAGTACCCCCTTAAATACAAAACCTGCTTTAACTACCAGGCTATATTTAAAAAAATAAGGAAAGAGTCTGGTTCATATGATTTTGGTGTGGACCAGGAGCCAAAATGTTATGACCATTCACCATTGGGTAAATGGCTCCTGGGTGTCTGGTTATTTTGAAGCTTGATCACAATCATTGACAATTTTGTATACTGTCATCCTTCAATAGCACCATCAACATAACACATGTTATAAAAAACAAAATATAATCATAATGATTTACAAAACTGATGCATACAAATATATGTGATGTGATCACGCAAAATCAGCCAAAAGTCAGAAATATTGATTTTGAGATATAGCCAAACAAAGGAAAGATTTCCTTTTGTTTCCTCCTGTTTTGGAAACTCTTAATTGTTCATATCTTTTGAACTGTTTGTTCAATTTCAATGGGATTTCTGCAAAATGCAGCTTTGTAACTGCTTTTTACAATCCTATAAGAAACTGAAAATTGAATGTCTGACTTCAGACTGATTTTACTTGATCACACCACATGTGTATCACACACAATACACCTCTGAACATTTTTCTTTTGTCCATATTCAATGATTTTCATTATTCACAAATTGTATGGCTCACCGTACTTTTTCAGCTCTTGTAAAAATTTCTGCAAGATACCAATAAAGCCTTTAAGTTGCTCAAACGAGAGTGACCTGACCAATCTAACCAATTAGTGCCCTACAGAATTTTTTGAGTGACAACTGTCAGTGTCCACTTTTTAATGCACATGCAGGCCGTTGCAACTCATTATACCAGCGCAATGCAAAAAGGTGGGACACCCTCGGCTTCCCCGTGTAATACCCGCCAGCGCCATTGATAAGTCACGGCCGCTGCCATTAATATTGAATATTGCTACAATTCATTTGTTTATGTTTCTTATATTCTTTCTTTTATAACCATTTATACATGTACTTTAAATATTAACTATCATGACTGTATCCGTTTCCCGGGGGGGGGGGCACTCAAATATGACAGTGTACGCATGGGTGACCAAATTTTTTCAAACACCCCCTAAACGAGTTTTACCCTACCAGCAAATTTAGCCCCTTAATAAGGTAATTTAATACAGAATTTACCCCCTAATGAGATTTTGGCTGGTGAAAATGCAACAAATGTACCCTTTTTGGACTCATAATTTACCAAAAATTTGAAAAGGTACCCTAAACAAGTTGTCCTGTTTCAGAAAACTACCCTTATTCTTGAAAATCAGTGTTTTTAGACCCTAAATGTGTCACGCGCGTAACTTGCCTTGCCTAAAAAAACACCCCTTTTTACTTGTTTTTTGGTCACGCATGCGTACAGACTATTTATGTGAGTGATCCCCCCGGGATCCGTTTGTTTGCTAAATTTTCATGAAATATTGATAAATTGAAGAATTTTTAATTAAACCCTGGGCGTCGCCATTTTAGAAAAGTGAAGTAAAATGCTGCTGCCACCAACAGGCTATGGGAAAATTTGCTGCAAGTACCTTGGCAGGCACCGTAGTACTGATCAAACTTACTCTATGTCGTCTTTTCAATATTGTAGCTTTAAATTTCATGATAATTAATACTTTATATGTTAAATAACACTATTATCTTTTATATGGACTCTCATTTCGACAATAATCGCACATTTATCCGTATTTAATTGTAAAATCATCGTAGCCGAAGCAGACGATGCGCGAGCTGACTCCAGGCCCGCCATTTTGTCATGTAATGAATAAATGAATATATGATTTAAGAAAAATGCTGCTGCTACCAACGATAGCTAGCGATATAGGCTACGTAAATCACATATTTATATAAGGACTTTATTTTTTGTCACTGGCCTCACGTCGGTGAACAGAGTTGCAAGTCCATCGCACTTCGTGCTCTATTATTCATCCATGGCACATGTACAACCAAGTTCCATCAAATGTCTAAATAAAATGAACTTTCAACTTCAGATACACTGCATTTTGAGAATTTGATTTGTGTTTGGTTGCCCCAAAAAGGAACACTCTGGCAATCACAACATTATGGCTTACATGTTAGAAAAATAATTATTAAGCATGAATCAGATTTTTAAAATTTAAAACAAACTCATATTGACCTTGAAAACAAATAAAAACAGCCGTCTCTCACCACGCGATATTCAAATATCCCGGGCACCGAAATTGCCTTTTGGTATCTGAAAACATTGCATTGTTTTGTCGTACCATCACAAATGTGGTTCACTTCTAATCTTTTTGGGACATTTTTTACGTTATTTCATCATTTTGAAGGGTTATGACCTGATCGACAGCATCATCCCCAATTTTCCTTCATCAAAACCGAGATTTAGGTATCTGAAGAAAGCTCTTTTTTATCATTACCCCAGTAAAAATTGACACCATATGTTTCATTTAGATGGTGCAGGCAAAACATGCGGTGAATTGTGGTAACCACAACTTGCTGCAAGTATATGTACTATCCTATGGGGCATTGTTGTAAACATTTTTTCTTCTCACAATTTGAAACATTGCTTTTTAAATGGTAGGTCACAATGTAAGATGGAAAATAAAACATGACAAAAACTGAAAATGACTGACTTATGCCCAGGGTGCAAATTAGGTGTACTAGCGGCCGCTAGATGAGTAAATGGAAGCGTTCACTCAAACAGGACGAATTACTGTACAGGTAGACTCATTGAAAATTAGGCCTACCATTTTGTGTCCTTATTTCTTTTCTTTTTTCCGTACCCTTACGATTTATGTCTTCGTAGGCCTAATGCCGTTATCCCGTATCACCATAACCCCGTGCGAAAGTTGGCTATGCGACGCCGCACCCTGCGCGTGCAAGTCAAGCGGCTAGCGTCGTGTACGCCGACGCGCTAATGGCGCTGTTTATGCTAGACACATGACGCAGCGTTGGTTGGCATTGGCCGAAACGAACTACCGCTATAAATTTGCCCGAAAAAAAAATCACTTTTTTACTTATTTTGAGGCCAATACTTGACCGTTTTCAACCAAATAAACTTTAAACACATTGTCGTATATTCCTCGATTTCCCGTTTGAATTTGGCGACATTTGGATCAAAACTGACGGAGCTGGTTCGTTCACATACACACCCACAAACAAACAAAATACCCCTATTTATAGTAAGATACAATCAGCAAATTATATTAGGGTGACAAAATATTAGATAGCAACTCTTGAAAAAGAGAGACAAAGTTTGTCTACAATGCTGGCCATAAGTGTTGGGACAGTTTTGATAGGGTAATGTAAATATGCCCCCACTCCCCCGATCAATGTTGAATCCTACCTTTTTGGTCACACGCCTAGTGGCACCCAACATTGATTGGTGGGGAAGGGGAGAGGTTGGGGTGTTAGGAAAAGGTTTAGGCTTGTCAACAAAGAAACCTCCACTTTATCACGTTAACAATAATGGAAATAAGGCCATAATATAGTGTACGTTTTCCATAAGTGTCCCAACACATTTTGGCCATGGTTGTAGCCTGGAAGACATCTTGTGTGTGACAATAAAGATAAATTACTACAAGAAGAGTGTTTCAATTTGTTCACTTATTGTTGAATAATGATAAGATTACCTATGTGCAAGTTTACCAACCATGCTTCTTTATCACCGTAACACACTAAATGTGTAACCCATTTTTTAATTTTTTGCCCCAACGGCAATTTTGTTTTATAATTAGTTATAAAATTCATATTCAGAGAATTGTGAATAAATTATTATGTTTATAAATAATCCCCTTAAATGTGAAATATGGAATTATATTAGGGCACTGCCTCACTCTTTCAACTGTTGAGGCAAAAATCCACAGTCTTCACTGAGTGATGAAATACATTTAAAAATCAAAGTGTCATTCACTGATGAAATGTATTGACTCAGGAAGCTCATCTGGAGGAATATATGATGACTCAATAAGCCACAATACTCATCAACTGGAAGAATACATGTCTGTAAACTCAAGAAGCCAAGTTCTCATCTACTGAAGAAATGTTAATGCAAGAGGTCAAAGTTAATCTCATCAACCCTCAACTGAAGAAATATGTTGACTCCGGAAGCCAAAACTTTCATCAATTGTTAATTGTCTGTGGCAGACATTCTCATCTCATCCAGATATGGTGACTTGGAAAGCCAAATTTATCATCAACTGAAGATAATAAGTGATCAAAGCAGCCAAAGTTGTTATCAACTGAAAAATTACATTGATGCAAGAGGCCAAAGTTCTCCAACTGAAGAAACATGTTGTGTCTACAATCCAAAATTCACATCAACTGAAGAAGTAAGTGGACTGCAGTACATTGGTGAGATCAAACTCTCCTGGCTTTGGCACCTGCTTAACAATGTCACCAATGGTTTGTATTTCTGCATTCTGAGGTTTCTTCTTCACAGATTTTGATATCGTTCTAAAGAAAAGACAAGTGAGAAAGGAGTAACAATCTATGTGTCAAACAGAAGAGTGAGATTTATAATGTTTATGCATATCTGTGTGTTTGAGTAGAAAGTACTGAGATTATAGCCTACTAGGCGGTCACCTGTCTTTTGCGGTTTTTAAGAACAAAAGAATTCTTGGTTTGTGTGGTTGACTGGAATCACTGAAATCTTCCAGTCAGTTAATATATTAGAATCTCGCTTCAGTGCTCCTTCCCACCAAATTTCATGAACCTGAACCAATCTATGGTAATTTGACCCTGGATGACCCCAAAATGAACTTGACATTTGTTGTCTAACCGGTGGTCGTTCCCACCAAATGTCATGAACCTGCAACAATCTATAGCAATTTGATCCCGGATGACCCAAAATGACCTTTGTCGCCTCGCTTCGGTGGTCGTTCCCACCAAATATCAATCTATAGCAATTTGACCCCGGATGACCCAAAATGAACTTGACCTTTGTTGTCTAGCTTCGGTGGTCGTTCCCACAAATGTCATGTCCTGCAATAATCTATTGTGATTTGACCCCAGATGACCCTAATTACTCCCAAATGACTTTACATTGAGAACCATCTGTGTACAGCACCCCACAAAGCGGAATGGAAAACTTGAAAACTCTGCCTTCTGTTGAGGTGTGTCATCAAATCAAAGTGAAATGGAGGTGGTAAGACTATCAATGAATTCTTGTGAGAACACAGCACCTTTGTTTCCAGCGGACATTTTATAATTCAAATCACATATTTCATAATTTAAAAGACAAGGCCTTATAAAAGACAAGGCCTTATATTTAGTGAACTATTGTATGACACACCCCTATGTGCCTCATGGGCACGGTGGCTCAGTGGTTACGGCCTTGGACTCATAATCTGAGAGATTGCTCGACGTGCGTGGGTTCGATTCCCCATTCCACCACCGTGTTGCGCCCTTGTCGCTTGCCTCACCCCACCCAGGTGCAATTGGAAGCTGTTAGGGGTAGTCACAGTCGTTGTACTGATGGACCCTGCGCCACTATAGGCTGCAAACGTGGTTCCGACATATTCTAATGACGGCGAAATAAATGTAAAGCGCTTTGAGGCTGTTTACGGCATAACGCGCTATATAAATATCTACATTTATTTATTTATGTTTGTATATAAATGCACAATTTTATGGAAAAAAAAAAACCCTTTACATGTAATGTATGGGCATTTGTGTGAAAATGGTATTTAAATGCAAGTCTATTGAGGAAAAAATGTATGTTTTCATTTAGTTTTAGGCTTGTAGTAAAAAAACATGCATTTTGTTTTACTTAAAATGTGCACAATATGAGCTTTGAACAGGGTATGTCATGCAAAAGTTCACTAATAAGACTTTGTCCTCAAAGATGAATGTCCTATACCTCAATGCATAAGAAACATAGGGAATGGGAGCCTCACACACACATTGTATGTACTGTGTATCAACCGGGGTAATTATGGCCAATCGGGCACAAAAACGCACAGTTCGAGGTTAGGGACTTCCACTTTGCTCCATAGAGGACCCCAGTTGTAAACAGTCAATTTTTGGCATATTAAGAATGGGGAATATGGGGTTATGCTGTGAGAGTTTGACAACTGTAGGGTCTATGACTAAAATGCCTAAAATCAGTTAATTTTGGGGCTATTCTTGCTGCTGTGCACCTGGGCTGGTCTCAGGTTTCTGGGTATGCATGAAGTCCCCATTTGGTGTTAAAAATACACAATGTCCCCTATAGGCAAGAAAAGCAACTGCACATCATCACATACACAAAAAAACACAAGGTACTTACATATCTCCATATTTATTGTCCAAGAAAGATGACAAATTCTGCAGAACAGGCTGCCCATGTAATTTGACAAATTGCTCACGACATATCTAGCAAAAAAAATTAGTACATATTTTATAAAAAGACGAATTTGATCTGAATTCAAAATAAAAGGTATAAGATTTAGAGAATAAAGGTATTGTTTTTAGCCGCTGGAGTCAGGGGGGTCGCTAGACCAATATGATTCGGGGGGTGTACAGTATGGTTTGCCGATGGACATTTTTTGTAATTTGTTGACCCAGAATTTTTTTATCCAGGACGGCGCTCAGAAATCTAAAAAGTGTGGGGGGGAGGGGTAGGAGTCAAAATAATTTTCAAAACAATTTTTTTAACTAGTAACTACTATACCATTCACAGTAGGTCTATTACGTTAAAACAACACAATTACGTAACACATGATTAATCTGTTATATGGCTCTCACAATTTGCCGACAATCACACATACCTTTGACTACATTTGCAGACAGTCACATGATTTTGCCGACAGCAATCAAATTTTGCCGACAAATTTGTGTATTGGGGGTGTCACACCCCCCATACCCCCCCTCTAGCGACAGCCCTGGCTGGAGTGCATCTATCATCTCATATAACATGAGCAACATCACAACTTTAAGTAAAACAATGAGGCAAAGCTGAGTTGTTTTGCACCTGTGGCATGTTATAAGAGAAGATAGATGCACGACAGTGGCTAAAACAATATATTTATTCTCATTCTAATAAATCTATTAAACACAAGTATACCAAATTTTAATTAAATTAAATCCCACATTTTACAAGGAATTACCTAGGGCTTAGAATCGATCAGTCCCGTTGTTGCTATATGCACCTCTGATTGGTTCAAATAGCGCATACAAGTATTGTGTCGACACACACACACACACACCCCAAAGTGTATGATATCGTGTCATATCAAACAGGTAAAAAGCAATAAGATTAGAGGAACGTTCTCAAGTGTTTAAGAATCCTGTATCTTTTATGTACTACACAACAATGCAAATCCGGAATCATGGAAAAATCCAGGAAAAAAATAAAGAAAAGATTCGCCTAATGGTGCACATGGGCTACTTTGCCTTGGGGACAATTTCATGTACAAATAGAGAGCTCCTTCCACTGAAAATCCAAACAAGAAAAAATGGTTCTTGTCCTTATTTGCTGGTAGGATTTTTACTGGAGGTCACTTTTAGTTTGTGCCTACAATTTCATTGGGAGCCTATAGCACTAATAGGCTAATCTTTACGGCATCAAAGTAAGTCAAACATATGTTGAGAGAACTGTTTACAGAGGAAACAACACATTTGAATTTATTCACTTAGTGTTATAACAAGCTCAACGTTTTATGGCCATGATATAAGTTTCCAACTGCCCAAGGTCCAGACAGGAAGAACATTGTGATATGTAAGGACAAAGTCATCTGCCCAATCCTAGTATAAACATTTAGTAATTGGTGGTAATAGTCACAGCACAGCACACCTACCTACCTGGCCAGTTGGCCTGGCCAACGATATTTCTCCTTTAAAATCTCTGTATATCAAAGAAACAAACCCTGCTACTTACTTGGTTCATTTCATCTACAGTACTGGCATGTGTCCAGAAACAGTCATGTACTGATACATAGGTAATTCCAGCTCTGTTCAAATAAATGAAATAAATTTATTACAATGCAATAATTTGTGCTCTGAAATTGACTCCCTAAGCAAACCCTGTTCTAAATTTAAAGGAGCATTTTGTGATTCTAGCATTCTATATTTTGGGTATGGTCATGCCTATATGTACAAATTGCCTATACCGGCTTGGAGTACACAGAGGCACAAAATGGCCCAGCAACTGGTAGTGATGGTCAGGTCTACGTACATACATGATCATGCAATGGAAAGAGAGTCACATTTTTTGGGGGGAGTCATGCGACACTGTCCTCAGGTCAAATTAAATTTACAAATCTAAAATACTCACTGTTGGCAATAGAGTGATGTGAGCATCATATGTGTTGAATCCAAAGAATGAATGAAGTTGGGTGCAAAGCCATTCTTCTGTTTCAATGTGTCTATTTGTCTGCAAAAGTAGAAAGAAAACAATTGTAATTTAATTAACTGAATTCTCTGCCTCTAAGAACTATTTTGATTGGTTACAAAATGGGGTATATCATTGAGCCAATGAGAGATGTGGTAAGAATAGTCAATAGGTATGAAGGGGATTAAGGGGGTACTACACCCCTGGCCAATTTTGTGCCTATTTTTGCATTTTTCTCAAAAATTATAGTGCATAGGTGACAAGTAAGATATGTATATTATAGGGGCAAGGACTACAACTACTGCACTGAAAATTCAGCAACTCCAGGCAAGTAGTTATTGATTTATTGATCAAATATTGGTTTTCCCTCATTTTTGACTGTAACTCCACAACTGTTGTCTGTGCTGAAATAAAATTTCCAGTGCAGTAGTTGTAGTCCTTGCCCTATAATATACATATCTTATGTGTCACCAATGCGCTATAATTTTTGAGAAAAATGCAAAAATAGGCACAAAATTGGGCAGGGGTGTAGTACCCCCTTAAGCTTAAAATTGCTGAGATTTAAAATGCTAGTTGTGTGTTGCGTTATGCGTGACTGGCGCATGCTTATGTGAATTTACACAAGCGCGAGTTGGGACTTTATTGATGCGCGCAGTAACAAAACCCGCATAATTTCCACCTTTTATAAGCCGAACAATCTTTAGCAGTATGATAAATATCCTCAATAAAAAGTATACGATCTCACATGCACATTGAAGGTGATGAGCGTCCACGGTTTAAATGTGAAATGTCATGTGCGTGTCCTCGTTTGTCAGTAAACACATATGCCGGTAAACACCAGCAACCATGGACAGTGATACACAACTTTTGACTATACATCTGAGGACACACACACACATTGAAGTTTTACTCGTCTTACAGTTTATTGTTAAGTTTTTACTCACCATACACATCCAAATGCAAACATTGTTTTTAATGTGGAAAGCATGAATTTCCACATTTCCTGTACATCCACCATTACACATAGATTTTTCATGTGTACGTCTTTCATTGACAGTGTTTACAAACACACCCCAAGACCTATATACCTGTGTTTACCAACAACCGCGGACATCGTGAATTGCTATCAAAACACAGACCTCTGATGAATTGACATTTTAATTTAATCAACAAACCGAGGACCAAAATGGTAGATTTTGTGTGTGTGGCAAACAACCACACACTCTATCATGCATTAGGCATAATTACAGAAAACTATGATGTTTTAATAGTTTTTAAAGTCAATTTTTTGAATTAAATCAAATATTGGAACTTACATTTTTTGCAGCTTGCTATGTTGCATCTGAAACAATCAGACTTCATCAGGCAATTAACTGACCCGCTGGGTGGGTCATGTGACACTTTGAGATGGCTATAGTGTTAACATTACTGACAATTACTACAAAACACAAATAACACTTACACATTGGACCTTCCTACATCATCATATTTGCCATAGCGTTGTTTGAAGTACGGCTGTGCTACTGGAAACCCAAGTGGTGTGACCCAATCCACACAGTGTCCAGCTTTAGCAATATAATAGGCACTGTCTGTGAGCCAAGACTGAGGAAACAAAACACACAGAACTATAGTAATTAATAATCTCTCTCTTGTTGACGACATACTGTTGCCTGTGATACTGGGGCACCATGTGGTGTGATCCTATCTATAGACCACTTGACATCATTGTTTATTAACAAAGGTGAGGGACTGGTCTATTGATATGCTTGAATGAACCGCTGCACTGTTCAATGGCTTTCTTGTGCTATATGAAATGTGGTGGGCGATTTAAAATGCCCGTGCCCTGAGCAAACTATGATGCGTACACACAATGCAGGGCAAAGAACAATGGAAATTGCCATAATTCGCGCGCATACTGCCGGGCAATGATGTCACATGTCAAGTGGTCTAAATTTTTGGGCTTTGGCAATATTGGGCACTGTCTGTGAGCCAGGTCTGAGGAAACAATACACAGAACTATATATTAAGTTTTGTGTCTTGGTGAGGACATTATATAACATTTGGCTGTGCTGCTGGGAAAACATATGGTACGGCCTAATCTTTGCATTAGTATTTCCTATATCACATCATTTATTGAGCGCTATATCAAAAATTACCACAGCGCTGTACAATAGCATATAACATGGTTAAAAACACAATAATATAAAATTATACAGCAAAAATAAATATCACTTACATGTACAACAATAATTATTAAAAAGCAACACGATTTCTTGAAAATATTGACTGAGGGTGAAAGGCGGATATGGAGGGGGAGCAAGTTCCAAAGGCGTGGGGCAGCAACATTGAAGGCGTGGTCCCCTATTGACAGTCGAGTCTGAGAAACTTGAAGTTGAAAATTACTACTGGAGTATAAATTTTCCCTGCTTGGTTTGTACTGAATGAGTAATGAGGACAGGTAACCAGGTGTGAGATTGTTGATACCTTTGAAGGTCAAAAGCAGCACTTTGAAGATAACCCTCTCATTAACAGGCAACCAATGTAATTCTCTCCATGAGGGGTGCTGAGGACTGAAGTCTATTGCATCTAAAAAATGACTCGAGCTGCCCTGTTTTGCAGTACTTGCAGCTTTTTTCTGTCCTTAGCTGAAATTCCAAACAACAGCGAGTTCGCATAATCCAGGCGGGATAGGATAAGCGAACGAACCAGGTGGTGGCAGCTTCCAACCGTGATATATCTCCTGATTCTATAGATGTTCCTCAAATGAAAGTTAACTGTTTTAACAACAGATTTCACATGGTCCTTCATTGACATAGTTTGGTCAAATACTACACCCAATTTTTTGATTGTAGAAGATGGGGTGATATTTATATCATCAATTTTGAGAGAAACATCTTGCAGCTTTTTCAAGTTATGTGAGGATGCCGCAACAAAAAACTCAGTCTTAGAATTGTTGAGCTTGAGCATATTGATTGTCATCCACTCATAAATGTCCTTAATACATGTCGACAATTTGGCTAATGCTAATTCGGCAGCTCCATCAGTTTTTGGATCAAATGCCAGATAAAGCTGAATGTCATCAGCATAAATGTGATAGGCAATGCCATGCTGACAAATGATTGCGCCAATATAGTTGGTATATAACACAAAAAACAGCGGTCCGAGAACCGATCCTTGAGGTACTCCAAATTCCAGACTATACTTGCCCGATGCTGTGCATGCAGCATCACCGGATTCCTCAGCCTCCTCCGACACGGAGAGATCACCACCGATGGAAACACGAAAACTACGCCCCTGGAGGTAAGATTTAATCCACCTCAGCGCCATACCAGTTATGTTAAAAGTGGTTGATAAACGATCGAGCAGGATTTGGTGATCCACCGTGTCGAAGGCTGCTGAAAGACCCAGTAGCACCACAAACACCGCACTGCCACGATCCATATCCGTCATGATGTCAGTTTTTACACAGAGCAATGCTGTTTCCGTGCTATGCTGCGCCCTATACGCCAATTGGAACTCCTCCTGAGACCATGTGAGTGAAGGTGATCCTGTAATTGAACTGAGGCAATCTTCTCAATGATTTTTGAGTAGTACCTTATGTTGGAAACAGGGCGATAATTGTTCAGGACATTTTTGTCAAGGGTGGACAGGGCATACCACTGCTTCGCGAAGCTTAGAAGGGAATTCACCACTACAAAAAGATTTGTTAACAACTACCTCCAGAGCTTGACACATAATCTTGATATTATCTTTACACAACCACATCGGTAGTGTGTCTAACACACATGACTTATTAGAAGAAGCAAGAACTGTCTTTTCAATGTCTTCTGCACTCACTGGTTTGAAAGTATCAAATTGTTCAACATCAATAACTACATTGGAGTCAATAACACAAATATCATGATTTCTATCAGAAACCGAGACAAGTTCTTGTCTTATCTTAGCAACCTTGTTGATGAAAAACTGAGCAAAGGAGTTGCTCAGTTCAGACATTGAATCACAACTGGGTAAAGATTGACATTTTTGTTCAACAGTTTGTTCATTATACCAAACATATTCTTATAACAGTCAGAAAATTCAAGTTCATCATTGTGATATACCTCTTTCGCAGTTTGAATGAGTTTGTTAACAATATTGCACTGGTCGACATAAGCAACATGATTATCATTGGTTTTATTTTTGCGCCATTTACGTTCTAGTTTACGACGCTTACACCTTGCATCATTAATTTCCTCATTGTACCAAGGAAAGCGTGGTCTTAAGCTTCGAGAACGTGCCTGAGGAGGTGCATGAGCATCAAGAACACAAGTAATCGACGATTCAAGCTGCTCAAGCATCTCATCAACAGTACCTCGAAAGTCAATACCACCAACTGCTGAAGTTAAGTCACTAGAAAATAGTGAGCTACATGTATGTGTGAGGAAACAAAACAAAGGGAACAAAATTAACTGTTTGAGGACATTATGTTTGGTTGTTCATGTCCTACTAGGAACTCAATCTGCAGAGTGTACAGCTTGATCAGGGGTGTGATTGAGGATTTCTAAAAAATCCAAAAGCAAAATTGTTGCGTTTCTTTGCTTCTTCTAGTTCTTTCTTTTATCTATAAGGACCAGCATGTTTTTACATAGCTAGCCATGCATGTACATTTTGTATAGGCCTGGTTCATGGATTTTCCATGGACCCAATCATGCATCCCTTATGGACAAACTTAGATAAACAAACAAATGACATGATTGAAACAAACAGACGAATCACTATTTGACATTCTGCCAAATTCATAACAAACAGCTATTCCATTTAAAATCCACACTACCCCTGTGGAAGAATTTGGAAATATCTGCCACAGGGAGAATATGAATTTCAAATGGAATGAGCACATAAGGTATATTGCTGATCGAGATCGCTGGGCAAACATGATGCATGCTGGGAATGAAAAGGGCTCAAAAGCTATAGAATTTATCGATCACTATCAGCAATATACCTAATTGGGCAGCTCCATTTGAAACTCACCCTCCCTCTGTAAAAAGATTCGGATTAAATCATTCTCAGAAGGTGTAAGTGATCCAAATGGAGCTGCTAATGTGTTCATTCCACTTGAAATTCATACTCCCCCTGTGGAATATATTTCCAAAATCTTCCACAGGGGTAGTGTCGATTTTAAATGAAATAGCCCAATATAGCCTTAGCTCACCTGTATCTCTCTGGTTTTAGTAAACATCTTCAGCAGACTGTTGAAGACGGCATTCGCCAGATATTTGGATGCCAACGATTTCTGGAAGCGATCCAAGCCTTCTTTCTCCCTCAGCTGTTTTAGGATCTGAAGCTTAGCACCATACACTGTGACTCCATAGACAATAGTCATTACTGTCTGTTTGACAACCTGCCATAAAGAAAGAATAATACATGTCTGTAATTCTGGTTCATCCTTCGTATAAAACTAAAGAGAATTTGGTGTATAAATTACAATGGAGAATTACGAGTTTTATTCCATCCTCTTTTGCTAATCGGTTTGCACAAAGGATACATCATAATTCCTGGCACATAATTGACAAACCATCATCTAAGGTCTGCTACTCCCAAACGGTTCAATACCATTTTTCAACCTGATGTGGCATTGACGTCAGTGCGGGTTTCATTGGGCGCGGGTTCAAATCGCTAGCGTCTACTGAAAGTTCTGGCATACACACGCACACATTTAAAGCCGCTGCATAGATGTGTGTGAGAAAAAGCTACATCTGCGTGTTGATGTCACTGCCAAATCAGGGTGGAAAATGGTATAGGATCACATATTTATCCCTTTACACTGTGACTCCATCTATACTTTGGTTCACTGCAACTTTGGTTGTGACATCAATGCTTTTTCGTGGTTACATCACAACCGTGTCAACAAACCACCCTTATATGCATGCGCTCTGCTCGATTAACTTTAAGTGTAATTTGATACTACAACCAGTGACACCGTTCCTACGTCACTACCAAACTTGAAGTGAACCAAAGTATACCCACTTCACCTACCAAACAGATAAACGGACGGATTGAGTTAATCTGGCAAATTGAACTATCACAAATACTAGCAAATAGCACATCCACAGGGTTTTTGCAGTAAAGCTAAAATCAAATGACATGATCTAATGTTCCAAGTGTTTCTTGTGTTCAAAAATTGCTTTACACCCAAAATGTTGCTGTCGACCATGAACCTCTATTAAAGTCTTCGGATATGATATTGAGTTCCAGTACAAATGTGCATGAAATTTGTATTTGTATGGGCTTGAAATGCAAAGTTCACGCAACCAACCATATCTCTGCTTCTGGATATCATATGAAGTCAAACGATATATATGGAATTGACTGGAGGCCAACTTTATAAAAGGTTCATACATACCTATAATGTAACAGCGCGCGTGATTGGTTGAGAGCATGAATGAACCGGTCATGAATACCGTTTATGACCAGCTATCGGAAAAATATGTAAGAAGAGCTCTGATTCGTCGAGGGAACAACCGATTAATCGATATTCATGAGCTGTACTACAGTTCAAGGCCAAAAGGTCGTCATCGTCTGCTTGAGTAAACACGAAGTAAACAAAACAAAGATGTTTCACCAACCGGATTTTCTGTGCTTTAACCTGGGTTCGTCCCAAATTATGCCAGGGACACCAGCTACAATCAAAATATCCGAATCGCACACGCGATTTAACCAAACAACACCGCGATTTGTGCGGCCGGCTCCTGCTACGGAGACTCGGCCCACTGCCGGTACCAGCAGTACTACTGCCCGCAGCATACTCTGCCCGCCACCAACACCGGCCGCTGTGAAGCAGGAAGGACCAGGTAAATTACAGTCATTAAATTTATAAAAATATAAATAACATATGAGTAACCTTGAAAGATAAGAAAACCACAAGCCCGACCCTTTAAACCATTGTTATCATTCATGAACCCTGCGACTCTCGGCCCCCAGTGACATGTATGCAATCGAAATGGTACATGTACAATGTACATTGTAGTGCATGTACAATGTGTATTTTCGAGCCTTATTTTTGTGTGTATATTTTTCATGCAACCAAACTGTTCTGATCATTGAAGGGAAAAAGAATACATAAAAAGGCAACTAAAAGTTAGTAAATATTAAACAAACAAATCTTCTCGACGATGTCATGATGAAGTGTCATGTATTGCAAAGCCCCAAAACTACAAATTTCTCCCTTATTTCTTATGTTACAGGAGCACTGACTCCACCATCAGCACGGTTCCTGGAACTAACTCCAGATGAGGTTTTGGAGATAGAAAATGCCAGGAATGAAAGAGCAACAAACATGCAAACTAAAGTATACATAAAGATACTCAAAGGTAATATACCTTGGCTAGATCTAAGCAGTAAAAGAGTGAAAAAAGTGCTAAAGTAAAGATGAATGGTCCAATAAACATATGAAAGAAATGAATATATAAGTAGATAAAATAATGGACAAAATCACAAATAAAATAAACAAATAAATTTTAAAATGGTAAAAAAATAATGCCAAAGCAAAGCTGAATTTATACTCCATTGCTGGGCGACGAAGCGATTGGTTCGTTTCTAGCAAATGAGGTAGTGCGATTTCTGTTGGGTTAACAAAAGCGCGCTACCTCATTGGCCAAATACCGATTGCTCGTCGCTCAGCGATGGAGTATAAATTCTGCTTAATTCTGTTTAATTATACTTTGATATGAGAATTGAGATGGGAAAAAATGTGCAGGCTCACTCAATTTGATTTTTCCCATCTCATTTCAGACTGGTGTGTTGCAAGAAGTGTGGACCCCAAGTTTGAACTTCTTGACCCCGATGAACTGTGTCAATTGCTTCGAAGATTCTACGCAGAGGTGAGACGGCAGGACAACACACCATATTCTGCCTCTTCCATGAGATGCATGAGGGCTGCTATACAGCGTCATCTGAAAAGTGCACCGCATAATCGTACTTTCAATATAATGTCTGACGCCAGATTCAACCCGGCAAATAAAGTATATACCGGCAAGCTGAAATTGATAAAGAGGGAAGGTGGCGCCCACCAAAGCACAAAGGCAACATTGCGGAAGGGATCTACACGCAAGATGATGGATTCTGAAGCACTGGAACCCTCTAATCCAGTTGGGTTACAGCGGTTGGTGTTCGTGTACATCGCACTGCACTTTTGCAGACGTGGTCGGGAAGGCCTCCATGAACTGACCAAGTTGTCATTTGATTTCAAACAAGATGACCAAGGCCTAGAATATGTCACAATGGCACACCTGGAGGCAACCAAAAACCATCCTGGGGATCTGGTTAATGATCCGGATAATAACAATGAGCGACGCATGTACGCAACCGGAGGTGAAAAGTGCCCAGTAGCTACTCTGCGCTTTTATCTTAGCAAGCTACATCCAAAACAAAAAGCCTTCTATCAGAGATGCAAACCCTTGCACAAAGTAAGATACTGTGATCCTACATGGTACGAAAACGCCCCCATTGGTAAAAATTATTTGGGCAACTTCATGGCAGCTATATCTGAAGAAGCGGAGTTGAGCAAACGGTACACCAATCATTGTCTCAGGGCAACGTGTATTGCCACTCTCCTTCATGCCGGCATATCCAGAAGTGAAGTGCAATCGCTCAGTGGTCACAGGTGCGACGCAAGCCTCGACAGCTATGCCCAACCCAGTGGACAACAGAAAAGAGCTGCATCACATCTGCTGCAAGAGGCCATGGGACATGACACTGTGATCTCTGTAGGCCCACATTTATCAAGCTCAAATTCAATTGGAAATTTTCCTTCCAGTTCCACATCCATGACATCCCACTCCCAGGCACACACAATTTCAAGAGCCCCGCCTAGCCCCAGACCGTTGAGACAAGTTACCAACCAGATTGTATCAAACCCCAACAGCAGTCATGTTAGTACTAGTACTACACCTAGTATGTCCATATCATGTAGATCAACTCCTGCAGCTCAAAGTCAAAGTCAAACTTCTGTATCGAGTGCAAGTACCATGAGTACTGAATTCTCTGCACTGTTCAGTGGGTGCACGTTTTCTGGGTCAGTTGTCATAAATATCAACAAGAACTAAAATTAATCAAAGATATAAATCTAATTAACATTATCCAATAATAGTAACAAGCTTACCTTAAAAAGTTAAATTTTAAGCTTCATGATCGTACTCTTAATCCGTTGAATTTTGATCTTCACTTTGTATTATATTCACACTGATGTATTCTCGTTGCACATGCAATGAATGATGTTGTTGCATTTCACGTGTTGAAACAGCTGAGTTGAGAGAGCCAAGTTCATGTCTCTCCACTGCCAAACTTGAGTATCAAAGCAGTGTTGACATGAGAACAAATAAATCATAATTTTCTCTTAATTTTCTTCGTGTCAACAGACAGTTTATTGTACCTTTTCTAGCTCATATCCCTGATTTTACTACACAAACTGCAGACAGACAAACGCACCAACCCGCGAACCGTGTCCTGTTGTTGTTTATCACTTTCGAAGTTCCGAGTTTCAAATCGATGTATGTTAATAGGACTCGTTCATTATTGTAAGAGGGGTAGTTAGTTTTCCAGAAAAAAGTTTGTAAAATCATTAAAAATAGTAAACTTTAATGAAAAATATAAATATTGTGTTTTAAAAATCTTAAGAATTGTGTTTTAATAGAAAAGAGAAAACTAATAATCCTTAGTGAAAAATCTGCGATCTAATTTTAACCAATTTTCAATGACTCATCATTTCCCCCCTTTGCGAATAATATATTGACCCAATTAATCGATTAAGGCTGTGACGTAAAAGTACATGCTCATCTCGCATCTTGCCAATGTAAAAGTATGTTTGAGTCTTATTTTCACTGCATTTTATTTTCATTTTAATTTTCAGCAAATATTTGACAAATATTAATAATATTTTTGAATAAATAGAATGTTGGGTATGTATGAGCGGGGTTCATTCATAGGATTTGAGCATGATCGCTGTTTATGCCCTCGGCTTTCGCCTCGGGCATAAACAGCGATCATGCCCTCAATCCTATGAACGAACCCCTAATTCATGGTGGCTGGTCACAAATATGCTAAAGATAGCATGACTTTATACATATATAGGCAGTTCAGTTGACCAGGCCAAATTGTCAATTTTCACTATTCTAATTGGAATGAGCTATTCCAGTAGAAATCCATACACCCCCTATGGAAGACACAACCTTAATCTCCCACATGGGGAGTGTAGATTTCAAATGGAGTCACCCATTCAGGTAACCCCATTTGAAATTCAAACTCTGTGAGTAAAAGATGAAGGTCATGTCTTCCCCTATAATAGATCTCAACAGGAGTAGTCCATCATTAATGCATAAGATTCAAATAAATCAAATTTCCCTATATCATGCCATACCTTTCTTTCCACTTTGCCCTCTAGTAGCTGGGCAATTTCAACTCCATCCTCTGCATCCTGAGCTCGTTGTTGCTCCACCTAAAAAAGCAAGAAAAGTAAAGCTGGGATAACACATCACATATAAATTCTTGAAAAGTGATGCATTATAATTAATTCTTTCTTTTAAATTTATACTACTGGCTGTGATCACACCTAACCTAACAGAGCTAGCGTGTGTTTTTTCGCTATCGGATGGGAAAGAAGAAACAAAAAAAATGAAAGAAGATGAACAAAGAAGTCACTTGCTACCCCTGGGATTCAAACCTCAGACCCCTTGCATGCCAAGCAGAAGATCACCAACCTGTAGTCGCAGGGGTTTTGCTGGGTATATCTGACTTGATCACATGGAATGCGGGAATGCGCAGTGGTTTTCCTTATGATATTGAGTGAGATGCAGTTGGGTTAGGGTTTAAGTTGCTGCACTTGCAGACAACAGCTTTTCACAAATTACATTAAAATGTATTACTATATTTAGGTCAATGTTGTTAATAATTACTGCCTTGAATCAATTCACTTTCGAAAGCTGATGATTGCAATAAGTAAATTAATGGCAAATGTAATTCATGTCAGTAACAGCATCGCTTGGTGGATGAAATATTAGAGCAATGGTTATCACTTGATCGGCTTAATGATTTCATAAATAATGCACAAAAGAGCATGCCTTATATTGTCTCCTACAATGATGCAAGAATGATCAATTTCAACTCTTAATAATCCTGGAATAGGCCCTTATTTATGATTTGATAACAAATTTGCACCAAAACACTCATTTTCATAGAATATCATTTTACTCAATTTGACCAAACATATCAGTGTACATAGTATTACACACACAAAACAACTAAAGATCCTGGTATTCTTTATACAGTTACATGTATGGACAGTCACAGCTACATGCATACCAGTTGTTCAATCAGGGTTCTACCTAGCAAACCATCCTAATGTCTAATATCTGCACTACTTTCTCCCAGTACATATCAATGAAATAGTAGTATGCGAGCAGTAACAAAAAAGAAATAATATTTGCCATTTATAAGCCAAATTAACTTTAATCATGATTTTAAAACCCAAACCATAATCCAACTTCCTTGGGGTTGCAGCTGTTATTCTAAAATTGTGCTATATTTTAAATCAATGCAAATTAGCCCATTTATATCTACACTTACCAAATCAGCCACACCCATATAGACATCTTGTGGCACATCAAATGGATGCAAGTTAACTTGTTCAGCTCCTATCTTATCTCTACCTAATGCTGCATAATGTTGTAAACCATTGCATGATCCATCCTATGAAAAAATTACAGGAAAGTTGACCTGTTAATTTGTGGTGTACATTAATAAGGTCAACTGATTTGAGAAAAACTAGCATTCCTGTATAATATCAGAGTTCATCAGAGCTTAGAGCAGTGTACAGCATCCATTGGAAGCAGCACATAAGCAACAAAGAGCTGTAGGGAGACCTTCCAAGACACTCAGAGAAAATCGGAGAAAGAAGGACATGCTTCGCTGGGCACTGCTTCCGGTGTACCAAGAAGAGCCTGTCGCCAATCTTTTAAATTGGACACCTAAACATGGAACAAGAAACCCTGGTAGATGTACTCAAGCAGGACACCAGACTGGAAGCATTTGACCTGGGAACGGCGATGCAGGCCAGGAGCATATGGAATATTGTAATGGTTTGGGAAAACAACCTGAAATAAGCAAGTAAGCAATCAGAGCTTGTTTGCTGATGTAGTGCAGAAAGGCTCAGAACATTAGGCATACATGCTGCTATGGAAAGCTAAAACCTGCCCCTGTTTGTGTACCCCTTGCCACTATATCAACCCTATTGTAATTAAAACTCAGCACAGAATGCATGCAAAACCTACCTGATGAATAGGGAAATAACTGATGAATTCAGCAGGGTTATCAGATCTCATGGCATTTGCTATCTCCATACAGCATGCTAAAGACTGCCACTGCTTATCTGCTCCTTGCCACCATTTTTGACCCTAAGAAATACAAATAACATTATTTATGGATTTAACATTTCAAGTCTTTCATGTTTTAAATAATTGAGTTGTGATCTTGTATAGGATACTAGTATTTGTTCCATTAACCGCCCATGCACCTATAAGAGCCCATCCAATAACTTTACAACAAACTGCCCATGCAAATCTAGATCATGGCCCGAAATATATGGCACACTGATGATGATGCTTGAATATTTAGGGCCATTTTTTATATATTCACTTAATAAGCGGCCATCCAAAATGACTTTGTTAAGCGCCCTGGGTGGTTAATGGAATGAACAGTATTAATTAAAAAAAAGAAAAAGGAAGGTTTTATTTCAAATGGTGAACCGCAGGTCAAATTGCTAGAATTGTACATTAAACACACCTAAACAGACACAATGCAATTTGCAGGCAGCAGCTTAATCAGCGCCAATATTGCAACATTGAAACAAACAACTATACAAACATCCAATCCAACCCAACCACATCCCCCAGTAGGCAATGAGGATAAAGTGCCTTGCACAAGGACACAACACGTTGGCACGAGGGGGGCTCGAACTCACAACCTATGTATTATGAGTCGGGCGCCTTATCCACTCTGCCACACATGCTCCTAATTTTTATTGAGCTATATTATCAGCACAAAACATCGCAACCACTCTTGATCAATTTCAGTGTTTAAAACATGCACTGCCCACACAATTCATTTATAGTGTATCAAACTAGACATGCAAATGGCACTTTGCTACTTTTTTATCACAGCCTTTTCCGCTTACATTGTAGACCATCACTTCCCAACTTTTGATCACTAATAGTACAATCTTTATTCTTATTAACATCATTTCTGACCTACCAAATGAGACATATTATACATAAATAAATATTGGCATTTAAAAAACACAAGATTTTCATCAATCAAATGAATTTCAAGGTGCTGTTGCAAGGCGCACTGGGCAGTTAAATATGTGAAAGTTTGTGATCTCCTGATTACAGGACTGAAAATTTTATTTTAATTGGACATTCGGTTACCAAAATATGGCCTGTCATAAAGACGCGAAACCAAGAAGTTGGCAAAACTTTAATTTTCTTTATTTTTTGCATGTAGTATTGGCAGGTAAATTTGTAATTATATATGCAAGAATCATGCAAAGTAAAGTTTTTAATTGATTATGTAAATTGAACAACCGTAATTTTGCAGTACCTTGTGTGTACATGTATTACCCATGTACCATGTCTGAGTACCATACTCTTAATTGTATCTGAAAACTTTACTTTGCATAATTCACGCTTTTTAAATTCATGCATATATTAATTAGAAAATTATCGGGCAACTGGACTTATATAATATAGAAAATAAAGTTGTTGCCAATTTCTTAGTTTCGCGCCATTTTGACAGGCCATATCTTGAGAACCGAATGTCCGAATTTTCAGTTTTGTAATCTACAGAGCAAGAGCTTGGACATATGTCAACTTAAAGAATATCTAAATTTTTGCCTTAGCCAATAAGGCCACCTTAATAAAGAGAACCAGGTATGACGGGACGAGGCGATATGACAAAAAAGGTCCCATTTCCAACATCCCCTTCATTAATTTTACCATAGTCCCTTCCTTTGAGTATCTTTTAACCAAATTGGTACTGCTGGCCGAATTATCAGCCTCTAAAACTATTGTGACAAAATTAAAATGGCCTATAGAATTAGAGAAGGAGAACCAGGACTCCCTATACCACCACGTACAATTGCACCGTCAGCTATGGGGGGAAATTGGGGGTATTCGAGCCCTTGCCGATGGTGCGCGGAGACGAACGAAAACAATTCTGCATCTCATCTGAAGCATCTTGGTACTCGTGTGCAGGTTGCCATCAAGTGCGTCTCTCAAATGCGCCCTTCATCCATGTCGCACTTGCATGATAGCAAATGCCTCGAGTGCAATCCGAGGGAAACTGAATACCCCTAATTTTTGCTCCATGCCTGTATCAAGATGGTGGTTGAGTCCCGGTTCTCCTTCTCTAATTCTATGTATACCATACTGTTCCTAACAAACACCTCAGGCATAAATTTATAGGGACATATTTTCAATGAACAAAGCTTTAAAATGGGTTAAAATTGTGAAATATGACTCACTTCCAGGTTCCAATCCAATATGATATGGCACTGAAATGTATGCATTTCTGTCACTTTATCATTGAAAAAATTATGGTGGGTGCATTTATTAGACTGGGCCATTTATAACAATACAGTATTGAGCTACTCAGAGGTATGGTAATAATAGTCAGCAGGGCCGAGTGAATTAAGATCAAAATAGCTGAGATCCAAGCTCTTTTTTGATTGGTTACTCAGATGATTATATCATATAATTAACCAATCAGAGGTACTGTAAGAAAAGCAGCAGTGCCCATGGGTTTAAACTCACCTCTAGAGGATTATCAGCCGAGTCCAGAATAAGTGGCATCTTCTCTTCTGCATACTTTAATCTGTCTTGATTAGAACTCCTGTATCAAGGATAGAACATGCATTACTTTCAAGTAGAAATAAACAAATGGTTGTAATGTTTTTCTTTTTTTTTCGAACAATTTCATCTGGAATGTTAGTTACAACTGAGAATTGTTTCTTCTTTGCGTACATGTAGATGTTTACTCAACTTTTTAGCAGCATTACAACACTGGCAATCCATCCAATAATATGAATCAGTCAGATCTGATGGATTGCCAGTCTGATGAAGCCACTAGTATAATGGTGAAACATTAGCAAAGATCTATTGTATGCAAAGAATAAACAATTCTTGGTTTAATGATGTATATTCTTAGTTTGAGAGAATGATTTCAATCTATTCAACCAGGTTAATCCAAAACATATCAACGTTGCGGTCAGTACCACTGACCTTCAGCTGGGTAGTGATGTTAAACACCTTGAGTCACGATGACTTCAATACATTCTTAGTTTGTTATGTAGTAAACCGATATACCATCCAAGGTCACAAGGAATTACTTGGGGTGAAATACTGCATGCATGACAAAAGGTTCCTCTTTCAACCAGTCATTCCTATCTCTCCAAGCAGCATTTCTTGGCAAATCCAAGAATTTTGATTCCTACCTACTTCTTCAAAAACCATGTACAATTAATCAGATGTATACCTCAATCAATCCAGTCCCTTCTCTCCAAACAGTGTCTTCCTCTGCCAAATACTGCAATGCTACTTGTGATATTGAAATTGTTACGAACATGGCTGTAGTGATTTCCCATTCCCACTAACACTTCAAGAACAAAGTATAACAAGGGGGTTTTCTCTGGCAAACACCACAATAATTCTTGTAGACATCACTGCAGAGATGGTGGAAGTGATAGTCCAGCCCAATATTGGCTGGCAGTCTCAGGTTAACAATATGGTATCAAAAAGCAGTCGAAGGTTGTACATGCTCTCACGTCTCAAACGCTTTGGTGTTCCAACTGGTGACCTAGTCTGTTTATATTGGTTATGTTCGCCCAACATGTGAATATGCAGCCCCTGTCTGGCATGGTAGTATTATCAACGACCAGGCACATCAATTAGAGCGCATCCAAAAGAGGGCTTGCCGCATTATCCTTGGAGGTAATTACTCATCCTACACAGATTCCCTTGATCAGTTGGAACTCCAAACCTTGAATGATAGAAGACTACATCTCTGTACAGTTTTCTCAAAAATGTGTCGAATCTGATAGGTACTCAGAATGGTTTCCACACAATATGAGGACCCACAATATGACTCTTAGACAGTGCAATAAGTATCAGGTCCCCAGCCAAAACAAAAATATATAGGAACAGCTCAATACCCTATCTCACTCATCTCCTTAATTAGTGCATCTCATCATGTTCATATTCAGCTGGTGTGTTTTTTAACTGTGATTTTATGACAGCATTTTTATCTTGATGTATTCAATTTGTCCCTTACAATTTGGCTGGTCCAATTTATGTGCAATATTTTGTTATGTTATTTATTAATTGTGATGTCAACTTTCAACACTGTTACAAAGATGGTTGAGGAGATTTGATTCCCCCACCACTACCCTTGTGACAACAAAGTATAAAATTCTCTGTGCAATGCAACACTACTTTACTATAATCTTAGACATAATGAAAAAGTCTTGTTTGCATCTGACGTCACTATCAATCAAACTCCCCACGATCCTTGATTAGTTTAGTAGCATGTAAAAGGAAGGTTGTTTCATCTGGTGCAGATCGGAGAAAAGGAATCGCAGAAGATTGCAAAAAATGTTGGTACTTTACACAAGGCAAAAAGCAACTTTTCTAGGCATTGTGGACATGGTGCTTTCATGGTGTTTTCTATTACTAAGACTTAACTTTTGAGACTGTTTGTATATTTGAAGGAGCAAAATTAACCATACAACATGCTATTTTACCACAGATATTCAGAAACTCATGACACTTGTAAACAAACTGTGCACAAGGTTGATTGACAGATGATGTCAGACGCAAACTAGTCTTTTCAATCCTGTCTTTGATTATACACATACTTCTTTAAAAACCCTGTAAGATTAATCAGATGTATCTTCAGCCAATCCAGTCCCTTGTCTCCAAGTGGTCTACCTTTGGCGAATACCAGTATACTCCTAGTGACATCATTGCCAAGATGGTTAAAATGTGGTGGACACGGGTAGACTCTGCCACGGAAGTCCAAGTTGTAAGGAAACCAGAAGATCTCATCACGGTACTGCAATATGAATACAAATGATAGGTTAACCCTATGAGAACTACCTGCCGATTGGCCAAAATGAATATTGTGTCCAATTTTGATCCAATCAAGGAAGATGTTAATAAAATCATCTGCAAATAAAAGTTTAACCATGAATAGCTCAAAGCCTAGTCATAATTGGCAATAGAAATAAGCATTTCAATTTATCAACCAATCAGAAATGCTGTAAGATGACCAGTAGTGTCCAGGGGGTTAATTACTGCACATCAGTTGTCTTGAGGATACAGTGAAACATCTAAAATCTTTGCTCTTGAAACAAAGGAATATGCCAAAGGGCTGTATACCTCAAGTGATATTCCAACTGTGAACTCCTCAAAATGTCATTCCTGTATAGTGTAGAATGCATCCCTGGCATAAAAGCCATCTAGCCAAATGTTTCTGTCATTTTGATCCTCTAGCAGTATGTTTGGACTTGTTTCCTCTGACATATTCTAGGACTCATTCCACTGTTTGATCAATAGAATAGGGCTATGTGAATATTACAGAGCAGTTTGAGTGCTATGGAACAAAATGTTTAAAAAAAATTACAGCTTAGATTTATCATCAATGTTAGAACTACACACCCATCTTTATCAAAAAAATACATTCAATCTCTTTAATAAAATTATATAGATGACAAACTGACATAAACAAATTATTCATTCAATCATTTCCACAACTTTTTTTTAATATAAATAACATCAAGAACAGTAAAACGCACAATGAACACAAAATGCTGGATGGCCAGTGAGGTCAAAAATTAGCCTATGCTTTCTATTCTTTTTCACATTCCCTCATCCCTACTTAATCTTTCTAAATATTCCTAAAATTGCTTACCTTATTAGCAATGGATAATTTATACAAGTCTGTCATCCTCAATGAATGCATCTCTCCTCTCAGTTTCTGATACAAAGACCTCTCACGATACACATGAGCTGCATGAGCTTTACTGGTTTCACTGCAAACAAACAAGTGCATTTAATTTATTTAACAAAGTCACTCTTATCTTGTTGTACTGAGTTTATGCTCAAATATCTCTATCTTAAAAGCCGTACAAGCTGTATCAAAATGATAGGTACCCATCAGTTTTGATGGTTATTGAAAAGCCTGTTTTTTCCAAATGCAACATTGGATCCTCTTGCAATGACCATAATATAGGACTGTGTATGACATTAATCAACAAATTATGCAGACCCTGTATTGCATATTGCAATCATGTCAATAATCACTGAAAACTGATGGGTACCAATCATTTTGATACAGGCTGTATGTTAGATGACTCCAAAAGTGGAGACCAACCACTTCTGATGATGACAGTGATTCTAGTTTGAAAAACTAAAGTAGTCATATGGATTGATTTAGGGATTCAATCATGTTTTACCGTTGTTCATCACCGTTTAACAGCGATGCGGCCGCATCGTCTGCGTGGTTTACTTCGCGAGGGCAGCTAAAGCCCTAGTGAAGTAAAGCACGAGACGCTACCGGACGCGAAGTTGTTAAATGGTGATGAACAACGATGAAACTATGATTGAATCCTTTCAACAACGAAAAGAAGCTAAAGATCGTAAATTCTCATGATTATTTCATGAGGAGTGTCAGGTAATCATTGCCACGCAGCCTTGCAAAAACGTCGATGATTTCTCTAAACTGCAATGTTTAGCCGCTACCTGAAAAATAATGAATTCAAGTTGTAAAGCTTGCGTACGCACACAGGTTCCAGGCATGACAAATTTTACGCGCTCTCACTTAACGCGTAGTCTCGCTCGCGTTCACGCTACAGTAAAAGTGTGGGTTCATCACAAATTAACAACGGTTGACTCCTATACAAAGGTATAGGAGTTGTTGAAACCTTCTGTTCACAGGGATGGTGTATACATCCTCTGTTATTGTTCAAGTTACACCACCGCTAGGTAATGTAAAAGCCTTAATGTACAATTTCTGTCAAATTAATTTCAATATTCTTTATTCAAAATGTTGAAATAATATTAGTAATAACTGCTTGGAAGAGTCATAATTCTTTTAAATTATGACTTTATGTTGAACTTTGCTCTGTTGACCTATATAGACAACAAATTTGGCCGATTCCATTTACGTGCAAGTTGGGACATGTGTAAACATTACAAATGTGCAAAAAAAAATCAAGTTTGAAACAAATTAACCAATTTCATATTATAAGATCGTACATTATGGCTTTAATGTAAAGGATGAACATCTTATTATCATTTATCGAAGCATTATGACCATCTTCTCTCAGTATCAAATGCTGTGGGAAGGTTGCCACACACAAGTCTGTTTACTTTCCCAGAATATGCTGGTACCAGTTCATGAACTATGTTGGAAAGAGGCAATAGATGCAATAAGTGCACAACATCATGGTCCCAACAGGATTCAAACCCCAACAACTTGTCTGCAAGTTATTACCCACTGGCCATCAGTTGGCCAACTTTGGCCATCTACTTTTACTGTTAAGATTGTGGATTTCCACAAGTTGATCCCTCATCACTTTACTTAACATCAAAGGTCATCATGTTTAGACTTATGTAAAGAGTCTTGGGAACATGTGCAAGCACATAGCCCAAATTATCCATAGACAGACAGACACATACACATGAACCTTGTAATAGATGGAGGCTGTGGTAACAGGTAACACCGAGGCAGGTTGAGGAATGTTGAGCTCTATACTTCCATTATTCTTGAACACAGACACGATGACACACAGACAAATACACACTAACCTTGTAATGGATGGTGGCTGTGGTAACACTGAGGCAGGTTGTGGAATGTTGAGCTTCTTACTTACATAATTCTTGAACACAGACACGATGACAGACAGACAAATACACACTAACCTTGTAATGGACGGTGGCTGTGGTAACACTGAGGCAGGTTGAGGAATGTTGAGCTCTTTACTCCCATTATTCTTGAACACCGATATGATGACATCCAAAATCTAGATTAAAAATATGAGCAAATTATTACTTGAAAAGTTCAAATGCAAAAACTGATCTATCCATGTTTCCTTGGGATTTGACATGGTGAACTACAGGGTTTAGGATCTGACTACACTACAGTCTACTCAAAGAAATAGATATTTGCATAATAATTTCAATTATTCTCAAAAGAAATAACATAGTTGCATCATAATCTCAACCATCTTATCCACCATGCACAAAAGCGAGATCATGTCACACCTTACTTTCAAGATCTTCACTGGCTACCGATTCGTGAACGCATCACCTTCAAGATCATGGTTTACATCTTTTAAGTGTTTACACAGACTCGCTCCACGCTATTTGTTATCTTGCCTGCATTTGTACATTCCTGCATGGTCAACTTTCCATTCAGCATCTGATACCACTCGACTTAGTGTCCCAAATACCAGACGCCATCTTCATACTGCTTCAAATCGCACTTTCTCAATTATACTGCTCCCAAACATGGAATGCTCTCCCAAAAGTCTGTCAGAAAATCTGATTCCATATCCACTTTTAAGAAGTCTCTCAAAACTCAGTTATTTATGCATTAATTGTCTTTTTATTCCATTTTTTATTGTGTTTCCAAGTGCATCGTTCTTGATGTAGGTGTGCTATATAAATGCTTGTAATGTATGTATATGTATGTATGTATCTTCAAAAGAAATAACATGATAATCTCAATTAATCATTTATGGTTCAAAAAAATAAAGAAAATAATAAACAGGTAAGTCAGTCATAGGCGTACTCATCACATGGCTGGTTGCTAAATTCAAACATGGTGTGCATACCAGTGTATGAAAAGGGAATGACGCTAGGTTGGTTAGTTAAAGGTGTAGCAAATGAGGAGTTTGCCCGTCGATTACGCCGGTCACCAAATGCCATTTGAAAGCTAAGAAGAAAATATTGGGCCACTAGTGAGGATTAAAGATGTACCGAGACAGCTACAATAACATGTGACCTCTGTGAGACTGGACATAATATTGCCAACCTGACTGAAACATGCAGAAAACTCACTGGGAAGTAATCACCTTCATGCAAATACCTTGATCATAATAGTACTGAAAAACTGATTCATACATTCATCTCCTCAAGACTCGACTTAAACAATAGCATTCTCTATGAGCTTCCAAATGTTCAGATCGGCAAAACTACAACACACTCAAAATGCTGCCGCCCGGCTTGTTACATTACTAAGAAGAGTGAAAAACATAATTCCAATTCTTAAAATCGCTTCATTGGTTGCCTCTAGAGAAGCACATCATATACAAGCTTATGCTTCTTACTTTTAAATGCCTCAACAATCTGGCACCTGAATACTTAATAACCATCAAGAAACCAACTCATGCTCTTAGATCTAACATTACCACCAACTTGCAACACAAGCCTGTCAATACTGTTACTTATGACCAGCGATCATTTTCATATTCAGCACCAGAACTGTGGCATCAACTCCCAATTCGTGTCTCTCAATCAATTTAAGGGTTCACTAAAATCTCATCTTTTCAACATTTGACTGTGTTTATTTTGTATCTTTGCATATATTATGTATAGTTTAAGTTGTAGTGTAAGATGTCATTTGACAGAATGCGCTTTATAAGCATGCCTTTCATTCATTCATTCATTCATTCACAATTTTATCGGTATTTATCTACATTGCTTTATTGAGTATTTAAATAAACTTATTTTTCAGGAACAGACTCATCAAAGATGCAAGGCATTTACCAGAAGTCATCATCATTGGCATTGCCAACAGTGGGCCAATGTCTTATTTACCGAAGAGTGTTGCATCTTCCTGAAGAAAGTTGATGGACGGCAGAGGGCATGGAGACGCACAGGAGCAGATACACAAGGATTGCATTCAAGAGGTAGATCTTTACGATAAAGGCAGTGTGATGATGTGGGGAGGAATAAGTACCAATGGAAGGACGGATTTAATAGTGGTTCAAGGAAATCTCACACTATGTCAATGATATTGTTAGCCAGGATGTGGTGCTGTATGCTGCAGCCATAGGACAAGACTTTATCTTCATGGATGACAATGCTCCGGCACACTGAGCAGGTTGACGCATTTGCCAGAAGTTATCATCTTTGGCATTGCCAACAGTGGGCCAATGTCTTAATTACCAAGATGCACAGGACAGGAGAGCAATGGAGTACACTATGTCAATGATATTGTTAGCCAGGATATGGTGCCGTATGCTGTAGCCATAGGACAAGACTTTATGGATGACAATGCTCCAGCACACTGCACAAGGACCACCACACGTTTCTTAGAGGATGAGGGCATTGAGAGGTTAGAGTGACTAGCAAGATAGCTTGATATTAATCCAATTGAAAACCTTTAGAACTAAGTTCCACGGTCAAAGACGCAAGGCATTTACCAGAAGTCATCATTAATAGTTAGCATTGCCAAAAGTGGGCCAATGTCTTATTTACCGAGATGCACAGGAGAGCAGATACGCGAGGACTGCATCCAAGAAGTGGATCTTCACCATAGGGGCAGTGTGAAGATGTGAGGAGGAATAAGTACCAATGGAAGGAAGGATTTAATAGTGGTTCAAGGAAATCTCAATGGAGTACACTATGTCAATGTTATTGTTAGCCAGCATGTGGTGCCGTATGCTACAGCCATATTACAAGACTTAATGTTCATGGATGACAATGCTCCGCCACACTCAGCAGGTTGACGCTTGTATGCAGATGATCAGGTACAGACTCACCAAAGACGCAAGGCATTTGCAAGAAGTCATCATCGTTGGCATTGCCGAAAGTGGACCAATGTCTTATTTACCAACAAGTGTTGCTTCTTCCTGAAGAAAGTTGATGGACGACATATATGGTTTGGATACGCCTAAGAGAGGATATGTGCAAGGATTGCATCCAAGACATGGATCTTTACTAAAGGGGCAGTCTGATGATGAGGGGAGGAATAAACATCAATGGAAGGACAAACTTAATAGTGGTTCAAGGAAATCTCACTGGAGTATACTATGTCAATGATATTGTTAGCCAGGATGTGGTGCTGTAAACTGCAGCCATAGGACAAGACTTTATCTTCATGGATGACAATGCTCCAGCACACAGAGCAAGGATCGCTACACATTTTTAGAGGATGAGGGCATTGAGAGGTTAGAGTGACTAGCAAGATAGCTGGATATTAATCAAATTGAAAACCTTTGGGACCAAGCTGCACGGTCGGCTCATGAGCACGTAAGAGCCAACACCACTTTACCACAGTTTGCAAGGATCCTGCAAAGAGCATGGGAGGAATTGGATCAGCAACGTATCCACAATCTTACCAACAGCATGGATCATTGATGTCTTGCAGTGATAGAAAACAATGGAGGCCCAATACCCTACTGAACAAAAACACAAACTGCGAATTAGAGAATAAACGATAGGAATTTTTATTTTGACTATCCTCTACCGTGTGATAGACGACAGGCAGGTCCAATATTTTGAGTAGTGGTCGCAGCTGGCATCCACTACGATAAAAAATATTGGACCTGCCTGTCGTCTATCACACGGTAGAGGATAGTCAAAATAAAAATTCCTATCGTTTATTCTCATTCTTAGTCAGTTAAATATTATTTTAATAACTGTAATCTATTTATTTAAGCAAAAATTAAGATACCGTCATAAAAACTCCCCTTTTGCTAAAATGAACGAAACTTGTTTACAATTTCACATCTTCTTTTGCGCGTACTGCTAGCGCGTGCGAGTATCCCGCAATGCGTCTACGCATACAACGCGATTATACGCGCACCTCTATGAGCGTGTTACGCGTTATGAACATGCATGATGACGTGGGGTCGTCTACGGCCTGATAGACGGCACCCGAAATCATGCGATTGTCCAATCAGATTATGTGTCTACAAACTAGACCACTCCCACTGACTAAGAATCATCTTTAAGATCATCCTGCTTGTTTACAAGTGCCTGAACAATCTATCCCCGACTTACCACTTCATATTTACATTCAGTCTGTCAAGCTGCATTCCGGACACGACCAACCTCGCCTTGTTGTCAACAGAACCTTCACAGATCAAGGGGATCGCACCTTCACAAATGCTGCCCCAAGTACATGGAACACTTTACCAGTTGTTATCAGAAACTCTACCAGTTGCTTCTTTCAAGAGCCAAACAAAATTAAACTCATTTATTCCCCGGACTAATTCTTCCCTCATGTTTCATGCTGCTTTCTTTTTATTTGTTAATTAGTAATGCAAGATGTGTAGTATAATATGTTTTCTTGTAAAGCGCCAAGTTCGTGTTTGCTCATGTTACGAATCGTAACGATGCTTTATAAAAGCTGCTAAGCATAGAAAATTTGACTCAATCACTCATGAACTTGTTGCATTCCACTGGCTCGCCATACACCAATGCATCATTTTCAAAGTCCTCCTTTTAGTCTACAAAGCTCACCACAAACTGTCACAAACTGTTACATCTCTGATTTGCTTCAGCCACAACCGGTTCCTCAACAACTGCGGTCATCAACATCATCTTGAACTCAAAAACTCATTCGCAGACAGATCTTTTTCATGCTTCGGACCAAAAGAGTGGAACAAACTTCCCATCCATATTAGGAATGCTCAGACTGTTGGCATTTTCAAAAAGCTGCTAAAATGCCATCTGTTCCAACAAGCCTATCAGACTTGAATCTGCCTTTCAGCGCCTTTGAACAATTGACTTTTTGTATATTAGCGCTTTATAAATTTTTGTTGTTGCTTGTTGTTGTTGTGTTTAGACTTACCTGCTGTTTGTGGCAAATTAAAGTGTCGCATCGTACAGCTCAAGCATTGTTTCTAGTTCTAAATTACCAGTATGCATGTCATTTTCTTTAAACAATCTCATGTGAACATCATTTTCTTGTGAACAACATTCAGTTTCTTATCACATCAATCCTTTTTTATATTGAACATCTTGTAGAAATTCCATCAAAGTTGATAAACATTTTGTTGTTTATTTCTTTTTTTTCTAATTGTTTTTGATCTTGCAGCCATGAATGATACAAAAAAAAATATATTGCTGTGTTTTTAAACATCAGTTTGCCCTAACTTCTTTAAAAATTCATTTGAATAATTTCTTGGGTTTGCATCATTATTTCTGATCCTTGCATATATCAATTGCGTCTCGTATCGTCTTACACCCTGCCAGTGAAGTAATAGGCTGCCTCCTTTCTGGATAATTTTGATTTACGTAGTTTATTGTATCCAGTGTACCAACTGCCATATACTATACATTGGGGAAACCAGCCGCCGATTAGCGGATCGAACCACAGAACATCTCCGTTCAATTCCTAAGAACTTCACTGGTTTCCCTGTTGCTTGCCATTTCAATACTCCTTCTAGTTGCAATGTTAGCCATTTCAGAGTTTCCGCTGTTATTCAATCTCGCAGCTCTGATAAGGACAGACTTATTGCAGAACATCGTTTGATATTCAAACTCGGCACTATGCAACCTCGTGGACTTATACACAAGTTTTGTACATTTAATTTAAACTTTTCTTGTACCACCCTGTTCACCCTGTATTTTTCATAGTTGCCTAAGGGGTTTGTTTACATCAGCGTTTTGGTATAGATTTTTCTTATTGTTGTGTAATTGTACTTTAGTTTGTTATGCATTGTAGTGTAAGTTCTTTTCTTCTCTGGTTGGCCTCACAATATTCAAAGGGTCCAACACAAAACCTTATGTATATTTATGCCTTCTGGTATATATATTTTTGCAACCTTAATTTTGATTTAGTTGTTTATTGTTTGTCCCTGAAAAAGAGCACTTTCTCTGCATGGAATGTTGGTATTTTTTTTTGCCTGTTTGGTTTAAACCAACCTCTGTGCATGGGCTCTGGAATTGGTAATTTGGGAATCAAACTTTACCTACTTCTGTACCTAGATTTGTTATACCTTGTTTGTTTTTCTGCCTATGTGCGTATAGTGATTTTATCACTTGTTCCAGTGCACTTTTGTACAAGTATCCCTGTTCGTCCCTGTTGTATTTGTAAGTTTACACTTCAGTGGGCTGTGAAAAAAGCAAGGGAATGTGCCAGCATAGGATTCGAACCCACGACCTTTCGATCTCTAGACGCACAAACAAATGTTACGCACTTGCATAATATCTGCTTGTGTGTATTGTATACCTCGACTGCTCACATTAGACCCAGTTTTAAGCACCATTTATCAGTGGGAGCTAGTAGCCTAATGGATAGAGCATCCGTCTAGAGATCGGAAGGTCGTGGGTTCGAATCCCATGCTGGCACATTCCCTTGCTTTTTTTTTTTCCAGTTGGGTTGTTTGCCGGTCGGGATTTGTGTTTATTTGTTTTCTTGTTTGATTATAATATTTGGGTTGGTAAACTGTATTTTCTCTCTTATAAAACATGCTATAAAGTGTGGGGAATTTAGCTTGCTTCCCGGGAAATTAACATTTTTTCAAGCCCAGTCTCTCCCTTTAAACCGCTATCCAATACTTACAGGTTTGTTGACTTTCCATGGTACAGCAGACAGCTGATTTAATGAATCCATCACAGGGTACCAATCTTTAAGTCTTGATGGATCACTCAGCTCCTGGTCTTGTTGAGATCCTTCAGGGCATCGAGCTATACGTGCTGTGATGGAATAAAAAAGTACAGTGATTAATAATGCGCTACATACAGGTATGAACTTTCAGGCATTAGCACACTTTGCAGATATCACAACAGAAACCATTTAACAACAATGGATACAATTTTTTACATCTTCAGGCAGTGATGTTTTCATTGGTACCTAACCGGGCACCGATAGGTCCATAGGACCAAATTTGATGTGGTGCCTTATGGTTTATTTCAGTAGATATCACAAAAAAAGCATATTCCCAAAATATGACTAGATTCCGATTTGAGTATGCAAGCTATGCATGACTATGTGTATTACATAGGCTCCATAGCCTTTGTGTTGTAATTTTGTTCTGTTAACAGAACATAAATACAAATTTTTGCCAAATTACTGAAGCTATTTATATGTAAATGAAATTTTATCAATTTTGTTGTATCTACATTTTATGCTTATTTGATTTGAATTTGTGAACATGTATTTTAATGAGCAGTATGCAGACTCCTGAGTGTTGGACGTACGGTATTGTATGAGGCATGTCTGCGTTGTTTGGTCGGTTGCCGTTCTATTTCCGGTGATGTTTGGGGTCTAGCGGGTGTTTGGTGGCGTGAGGTCGATAATATGTTACGTATAATATCTGGTAGAAATATATTGTCGATTTTACGTTATCTGGCGTTCGTTGGTGCTTGAACGTTGCTGGGAGTGGAGTGGCGATGGATTGAATGGCATGGATGTGTTGCGTACGGTATTGTGCGTCTAATAAAAAGTCTGCATGCTGCTATATGCAAGCAATTTACACAAGTGCAATTTATATAGATTTTCTTGTTATTTTAAGTGCTTTGTAATTTAAGATTAAGGCAATTTTATATTTTTCAATATTTGTATATTTTTTATAACTTTGTATCTCTGTTGTATTTTAACATGTAAAGAGGGCCCCAGTGGAAAACAGTGCTTTGTTCACTGATCTGGGCTACCCTCTATAAAGATGCCGTTAATAAAAAAAATAAAATAAATAAAGCTGCAAGAAAGGTTTTGCACACAACAATTAAGTAGCCAGAGGTTTCTGGTTATATAAAATCTCAAGTTTTTTGGAAACAAGTAGGGGATGAGGCTGTGGATCACGAAAGGCCCCTTTAACTCAAGTTCAATTTGATATACAAATACATATTATGCCATGAAACTAACCATAGGGCCTATAAAGGACACTGAACTTTTGCAGCATACAAAGTTTATCTGACAGAAATGGTCCATGCACTGATTGCATTTATCCCATTAGCTGGCAACAGACTGAATTTCTGTAGCTTTCAGTCAAGAACCAAATATGTGGGCCCCAATTTGTTTAAATAAGCCTAAATAAGGAGGTTAAAATTTGTGTAAATAGCTCTATTTGCATCATATAATTCACAACAAAAGCCATTTTAATTAATTTACTAATTCAAAAATCACTACGTCACACGGGTCGGACACGGTCCCAAGAGGTCACTCATATCGGTAAACAGCTCTATTTGCATCATATAATTCACAACAAAAGCTATTTTGATTATTTCATTTATTCGAAAATCACTATAAAAAGAATGGTCCCAAAACAAAATCCCAATAAGGAGGTCAATATTTCTGTAAACAGCTCTATTTGCATCGTATAATTCACAACAAAAGCCATTTTGATTTGTTTCACTTATTCATAAATAACTACGAGTAAGAAACGATCCCAAAAAATACCCCAATAAGGAGGTCAATCACTTCTGTAAACAGCTTTATTTGCATCATATTCACAACAAAGGCTGTTTTTTTGTTTATTCTATTTATTAAACAATCACTATACGTGACCAGTCCCAATTTTTTTTAAATGCCCAAATAAGGAGGTAATAGTATATGCAGTTCTATTTACGTCAAATAATTCACATCAAAGGCCGTTATTGGTTTATTCCACTTATTCAATAATCACTATACATAAACCTGAAAATGGATATTACGCACTAACTGTTAACTAACAAAAAGTCCTTATATTTAGGAACCAACCACTATATTCACCTGTCACTCTGTTCTGGTCACACCAATGGGGGTTGTTCTTATGAACTTACACAAAGTAGTCTACATCTACAGGAAATATTTGGGGAAGGAAAGCGAGCTAAACCAAGCACAAATTTGTCAGCTCTGTTTTAATTTGGAAGCCTGTTTCTCAGATCTTTGAAGTCGGAATACAGTCTGTACTCCACTATTGCATTGGAGAAGATTCATTAGCATCATTTACTTCATATATAACCAAGGTTCTGCTACACTCGGCCTACTACAACCACCAAATTCCAAACAGCAGAAGATTATCAATACAAGCTCATCCAACCATCTTGTGTCCAGTGTTCTTTTCTTTTACAAGCAACAAAAATGAGAGGTAAGTTTTTCTATGCTCCTACAACAGATTAATAAATATAACAGATGGTGCTCCAAGTGGCAAAGTCCAGCATCATCTATTAATGAGGGCCAAACGTTCCATGAAGTGCAACAGATAGAAAAACTTGGATTCTCAATTGACAAACTTGGATTGTCATTTAGAAACCTGGTTTTTAATTGAAAAACCTGGTTTATCGAATATCAGCGAGAATCCAGGTTTCTCGATCGAGAATACATGTAGTTTGATAAATCTGGTTTTTCAATTATCAACAAAAACTTGATAAACCACAATCAAGTATTCCGCCCTGGAGAATATCGAAACTTCTGTTATTCGTAACGAATATAAGCTTCAAGTTTACACAAGGTACTTTCTTCCCTCTTTACGCTACCATTTGACAGTCAATGATCTCTGCTTTTCTCATCTCCAAGCGCTGGACGCTATGTGCAATCGTCATTTGAAAAAATGGTTTGGTATTCGAAACCCGCACCCTTGCCTTTATTTTCATGCCTAATGGGCTCAATATTCGATCCATTTCTGATCTCTATCTTGAGAGTCATGTGATGACTCATATTTCAATTAGAAATAAAAGTGATGAGCTTGTTAACCACTGCATTGATTCCAAATTGGATAGAGAGCGAAAATGGACTCGGAAGAAATCAGTGACTGTCAGGAGTGAAGAAATATTTAAAGCAGTTGGGGAAAAGTCAAACAAGGTTACCATTCAGAAGAATTCCGCCAAGAAAAGCGTTGACCCATTCAATTTCTGAATTTTGGCATAATCATGTTCGTTCTCTTGCAGTGCAAGGACGTTTTATGATCTCCTTTCAAGGAATCTTCCTGCACTCTCTGGCGTGGCATCATTTTCAATCTTCCTTCGAGAGTCAGCAAATTTTTGGTTAACGCCCTTGGCGACTCTCTGAACACAAGGGTCAACCTTGCTAGGTGGGGTAAATCTGTTTCCAACAAATGTTTACATTGCTGCAACAAAGAGACTCTCAATCATGTTCTAAATAACTGTAAAGTCTTTCTGGACCAAGGTCGTTATACTTACCGTCATAATAGTGTTCTGAAATATTTTATATCTGTCGCACGAGCTGGCCTCAAAGATTCGGATGCAACCATTTTTCATGACATTCCAGGTGAAGCTGGTTTTGCCGGTGTCACTACCATTCCTACTGAATGTTCTCCAACCAACCTCAAACCTGATCTAGTAATTCTTTGGAAGAATCTCAGGAAACTATTGATTGTGGAACTGACCGTTCCTTTGAGCATGGTATTGACAGGGCCCATCAGTTGAAGCTCAATAAGTATCGCCTCTTATTTCTGATATTCAGGAAAATGATTTTGAGGTTACTTACATTCCTGTTGAAGTTGGCTCGAGAGGTTTCATTTCGCAAGATAATGCTGACAGGCTCAAATCATTCACTTCTTTAGTTCACTCCCGATTTGTTTCAAGGAATTCGCGACAAGGTTTCCAAATTGTCCATCATTGCCTCTTTTGTCATTTACCATGCCAAAGCGAAAGGTCTTGGGACCAGTGCAATTTGCTCAGTGCATAATGTGATAAATAATGAAATCTTATATCTTTTTTTATGTCTTTTAATATTGCTATTTCTAGTGCGTATATGTTGGTATACTGTATTTGTCCGCCCTGCATGATCTTTTATACGATCTGTCCTGGGCTTATTGTATTCCTTTATTGTTCAATGGTTTTATATGTATTTTGATAATAAAGTGATTTGATCTCTTGGCACACTCTGGCATACTAACTGTAAATCACCACCCCTATACCCCAATTCAATGTTGATGAAAACAATTTTGAAATTTGCCTTTCCAGTCTCCCCAACATTCGTTGAGGGGGAATGGGGGAGGGAAGGGGAAAGGGGAAGGTTTGCAAGTCTCCCCAAACATAGTTATACTCATTTTTAACTGGATTTGTTGCAAGTGGCAATGAAGAGGGGAAAGGGGAAGGTTTGCAATTCTCACATAGTTTTACTCATTTAACTAGATTTGTTGCAAGTGGCAATGAAGAGTTCAAACATATTGTCAAAGTGTGCCAACTATTTTTTCCTCGAAGGCAGGTTTTTCGAACCTGGATTCTCACTGATAAACCTAGTTTATTGATATAAACTTGGTATATCGGTGAGAATTCAAGTTTTTTAAATTAAAAACCTGGTTTTTTGATTGAAAAACTTCCAAAAATATCACTGATAAACCAGATTTTTTGATTGAAAAAGTTGGATTCCCGATCAAGAAACCTGGATTCTCGTTACGAAATCAGGTTTATGGGCATCAAGCTTGCCATATGATAAACCAGGTTTTTCAATCAAAAAACCTCGTTTATCGGTGAGAATCCAAGCTTTTCAATCGAAACCCTGGTTTATCGATCGAAATACTTGGATTTTCGACAGACATAATGAAGTTTTCGATAATCAAGATTTCTTTATCAAGAATCTAAGAGTTTTGATTGATAATCCTGAATTCTCGGCAAGAAACCTGGTTTCTTGATCAAAAAAACCTGGTTTTCTAATTATTAAAATACTAAGTCCAGAAGAATAGATTTAAATTTCATTCCATTATAAATGTTTATCTACCTGGATGATTGAGAATATTCACACATTTATAGCTAATAGTATTCATTGAGGCATAAATGTGAAATCTTGAATGTGGTGTTTTTTATTAGATTCAAAACATTATTTAAATAAGTATTCGGGCATGCACATTGCACAAATACCTTATACATTGTAGTATTAATTATGACAATACTTTCAATAATCAATCTATACTTTAAATGTTGAAACAACTCTGTTTTGTTTGTTTAATACTTTTTACACATCATTCCACTTTGATTTTACCTGGGTGTTTATACTATTTTGTGCAATATTAAGGCACAAGTATTTCCTTTAATATAAAAACTGGAAGTATATTGCTACATGACTCATGCTTATCATAACATCATGACTTTAATATAGAACTAAAAAACTAAATCAATCAGATTCATTACATGAACCATACTTCCAAACTGTAATTTATTTTAGAAATAATAAACTACCTGATCGATTGAGCCCATATTTATTGGTCGAGCTACGAGTTAAAATATTGGACAAGACATAGTTGAGTTCAATATTTTATTATTGGGCGTAAAGCATCCAATGTTATCATTATTATGTTTTGGATCCAATATTTTTACACACTTGGATCCATCAAAAATAATAATGGGAAATCTTTTGAAGATGTGACAAAAAAAAGCTATAAAATGTCCATATTTGGGGGTAAATCCACTTTTTTAAATATTAGAACTGATTTCTTTGCAAAAACAGGTCTATATTTTGGAAAATATAAATGCCTGAATTTCATTAATTCCGATTGCCTACCCATTAAACTATTTTCCCTGATTTGGGGTCAAAAATAAGTAAATTATCTTTATATTTCCCAGACTGGGAATTTTTTACCCCCGTACATGGGTCAAATCCAAAATGGCACCACATCTTAAAAATTAACACTGGACCTTGTACCTCATATGTGACACGATCAAGGGAAATGATGTCGCTAAAATTGATTTTGAGATATTGACAAAAAAGTTTTAAAATTCTTTTGTTTTACATTGTTTTCAGCGACTGATAAATTGACATAACTTCGCAAAGAAAAGTAGTATCAACATGGGGTTTTCAGTTTCTGAAAGCTCCAAGTGTCCTGTTTAGAAACATATATAAACTCATTTTCGACCAGGGTCAACATGTGACTCATTCCTCTTGATCATGTCACATATGTGGAAATTCTCTTGCTTCTATCAAAAATTTGATCAGGTTAGCAAATTCAAATTTTGATATTTGGCTTATTTTTGGAAATTAGGCTAAATCATAAAATTCTGAGCCAAATTTGGAAGAAAAGTTTATTATTTTATTTTATTTTTATTAAAACTTCTTTTGCCTGGGTAACAAAACTCAGTGTAAACACTGTTTTTCAGTTTTTTTTAGGGGTCAAAATTAAAACATCAAAAAAAAAAAAAAAAAAATTAAAATACATTATAAAAGTATATAACAGATTGCACATTTTAACAAAATTATGAATACATTAAGATCTAGACCAGCTAGGCATAAAATTTGCATATACAAACAACAATGATATATAAAAACAGTGATATTGCACTATAGGACATCACGAGGTGAAATTTACTTGCAAGCATATTTAAAATAACTGACTGTAGCTGGCAACAGATTTTTTGCTCTGGTAGGAAGAAGATTAAAGGACAGTGCACCCCTGGAGGAGAATTTTTTTTTTTTTGGCAGAGGCACTTCTGTTAGTTGGAGGGACAAGATTACCTCGGGATGCAGATCTAGTGGAGTGGCCATGACTGTTACTGACTGTGGAAAAGATGTTACACAAGGCGGTTCTCGAACCACGAGTCTCGCCTGCTTTTGTGACCGCCTGCTTTTGCGATAACTGTTGGTAGAGAGGTAAATGAATTTGGCGGTTATCGGCTGGGCACGATTATCTGGCCGATGGTAACTGTACCCACTAAGTTTCATGACCATACGACAGTTCTTACTAATTTGACCTCAGATGACCACTGGTGACCCCGAAATGACCTTCCAAAAATTTGGCTTTAAATGTTGACTGTACCCACCAAGTTTCATGTCCATCCAACAGTTTTTACTAATTTGACCTCAGATGACCCCGAAATGACCTTCCAAAAATTTGGCTTTAAATGATGTCTGTACCCACCAAGTTTCATGCCCATACGACAGTTTTACTAATTTGACCTCAGATGACCCTGGTGACCCCAAAATGAACTTCCAAAAATTTGCCTTGAAATGTTGACTGTACCCATCAAGTTTCATGCCCATACTGAGTTTTTAATAACTTGACCTCAGATGACCCTGAGTGACCTCGGATGACCCGTAATGACCTTCCAAAAATTTGGCAAAACCAAAGAACTATTTCATCAAAGTAATAAATCAAAACAGAAAGATGCTTCCTTTACGAGTTATCACTCATTGAAAGTGCTACTTTGCTATACTTTACATGGAAAGCGACTATCTTAAAGTCGTCATATTTCCTTAATTACATGACCGATCAAGCTGTTATTGGGATATGTGATGCACAGTTGAAAATTAATTATTAAAAGATTTGGTGACCTCAGTTGACCTTTGACCTTGTATGTGACGTTTGACCTCACGAAATTGGATAAAGTATGTTGCGCTGAAAAATCAAATTTGGCAATACCAAAGAACTATTTCATCAAATAAATCAAAACAGAAAGATGCTTCCTTTACGAGTTATCACTCATTGAAAGTGCTACTTTGCTATACTTTACAAAAGCGACTATCTTAAAGTCGTCATATTTCCTTAATTACATGACCGATCAAGCTGTTATTGGGATATGTGATGCACAGTTGAAAATTAATTATTAAAAGATTTGGTGACCTCAGTTGACCTTTGACCTTGTATGTGACCTTTGACCTCATGAAAATCTAATCAGGTCAGTACCTCTGGCCACATAACTCCCTACCAAGTTATGTCACTGTACCCCATACGGATCTCCAGATAATCTGTTCACAAGGTATTTTGCTTATTACGCATATATTATGCAAATTAGGTACTTAATTACCATATTTTACGCTCAAAATCTAATCAGGTCGAGAACCTCTGGCCCCCTTCTCCTCACCAAGTTCGTCACTGTACCCCATACGGATCTCCAGATAAGCTGTTCACAAGGGTTTTTTGCTTGATACGCATCAAATACGCATAAATTATGCAAATTAGGTACTTAATTAGCATATTTTGCGCTGAAAATCTAATCAGGTCGAGAACATCTGGCCACGCTACTCCCCACCAAGTTACGTCACTGTACCCCATACGGATCTCCAGATAAGCTGTTCACAAGGGTTTTTTGCTTGATACGCATCAAATACGCATAAATTATGCAAATTAGGTACTTAATTAGCATATTTTGCGCTGAAAATCTAATCAGGTCGAGAACATTTGGCCACGCTTCTCCCCACCAAGTTACGTCACTGTACCCCATACGGATCTCCAGATAATCTGTTCACAAGGTATTTTGCTTATTACGCATAAATTATGCAAATTAGGTACTTAATTACCATATTTTGCGCTCAAAATCTAATCAGGTCGACACCCTTTGGTCATGCTACCCCCTATAAAGTTTCATCATCATAGCACTTACGGTTCTCAAGATAACGCGTTCACAAGCTTTTTCCGAACACACACACGCACACACACGCACGCACCCCCACACGCACACCCCCACACACGCACCCCCACACACACACCATAGTGATTACTAAGTCTCTCCCTGAACATTCAGGCGAGACAATAAAGGAGTGGGAGGATGTTGCTAAGGCTCTTATAGATCATGATGTTAAGGTGGATACTGCGACGGGCATCAAGTTTGTCCCACTTCAACGTATTTAGAAGAACATCAGTGGGGTATCTACGTGGGAGACCAAGAATAATTTTGCCAGCAGTGATTTGCAACCTGTCAAGCGTTTTCAGAAGGGTCGTACCAGCATTTCCCCATTACTTGGTTCGATACTCGCATTGTTTAGGTATAAAACAATTGATATTTGTACACTTCAATTGTGTAAATCAATTTTATGCTGTGTACTTTTGAACACTCGAAAATTACATCTTAATTCAAAATTTAGTTTTAATAAAATCTTTAGAAAAAATAAAAATCTTATAACAAAATCTCATTCCACATTCGTTTTTGAAACTGGCATGGGCTCGTAGCCTAATAAAGTAAAATATAGATGGGTAACATTGTGCATACATGTATATACAATTTGTTGGCCATTTCACATAATGGCATATCTGATATTTTTGTGAAATTTGGCAAGGTACAAGGTAAATAAGTAAACAACACTCTACAAAATTACCAAACCCTGACAGGGAATGTTGCTTTATTAGTGAGATAATCATTAATTCATATGTGACTGGACGCGGCGAATCAGCCGTAAATTCGGCCCTGGTCAATATTGTTTTATTTTGTGTTTAGAAAATATATACCATAAGCTTTAAAATGGTATATCATTTGACTTCAAACGATATCCAAAAGCGGGGTTATGATTTGTTGAATTCTGTTCCTTCGACAAAATTGTATTTTTTATCGGTTCTGCATGTGTCTCTTTTTCTACATTTCTGGTAATAAATATCCAACAGTCATAATTGGCGGTCATTTCAAATCATCCCCAAGTCAACGAGGTTCAGAAATATCCTCTCATTGTTCATTGTTGATTATACATACCTAGACAAAATACAATGCTTTGTTATCTACCACTTGAACAGAATTTAGCCAAAGCCGCAAACAAAGACAAGAACTATTCTATAGAAATAGGTAGAAGCTTATTATCCTCTTCAGCAGTAGTATTATTGATTGATTTAAACAGCGTTTGATAAGATACTTATGTCATAGCGAATTGATACACCTATGAATCGACCTTCACATACATTTTACACTTGAACTCAGAATACAATTTGCCGAGTTTACGGCTGATTCCCCGCGTCCACTCACATATGGCTGTATGTGCATTATTTTACATTGTCTGTTTCACTTAACAACATATCTGCTACATTATATCGTATCTAAACACGATTACCACCTTTTTCAAATACCGGCGTTTGTGTGGATGTGTGCCCCGATTCAAATTGCCGTTTCACAGTGACGTGCCTGTGTCGTATCACATATAATTTAAATAAATTATATAGTGTTGTATCTGCATAAACATGGGTTTTCACATAACAGCATTTGTTTGGCATGATGTTTGGCATCTCATATAGTGATGTATCTGTATGTTGGAGGGCTTATATTTGAAATTTGTTCATTACATATAATGTCATTTTTTTTCAAAATATGTAGTTGTCAGATACGCCGCTATATGAAACGGACAACAAATTTGTTGTTTCCTTCCTTCATTTCTTTCTTTCCTTCTTTACTAATTACAATACAAGACAGATGTATTTTTACACTTTTAAATATAAAATATACTGCCAAACAGCAGACAACTATAAACCTGATTAAACCAACTACGCCCCTGTTTATCATTTTGTCAATTATAGAGGGCATCATTATTGGAAAGTTCATAACAGGAGGCGCGGCCATGATCTGGATAAATTTTGAATTCGCCATTGCTTTACTTGTGATTTTGATATACATAACCAAATATTGAAGAATGTGGTGTATGTTAAGACCAAATAGTTTCCATTCTTAATCCACTGGAGTTTGAAAACGAATCAGTGCAAGTATTTTTTTAATTGATAACTGACTATTTTGAACGGACTTTCAGTCTAGCAGTTTCATCAGCCTCGTATGTCCTCCTCTGGTTCACAGTGCAAAACTGGTTTTCTATTGGTTGCAACTGTCCTCAGCTTAAGGCACTCCATTTATGGAAATGAATTTCTGCAGTCTGGGATTGTCATATATGCGGTGTTTATGACAATTATAGTCATGAATACAATGAATGGTTTCACCAAATGGTTTGCTCAAATATGACACAAAATACACAATCTAGGAATGCTACCTTTCTGATTTGAAACATTGAACTTTAACATCATTCTTCTCCCCTTATCTTGCTTTCTTTCTTATTTCTTCTTCCCTTGTCCTTACTGGTACTGGCTGGCCAAATAAGTGACTCTGAAGTGGGGATATCTTAACTCCAAAGATGTGAGATGGCTATGTGGCACTGAACCACAAGCCATGGAGCACCTATTGAGATGTCCTCTGATGGAGCAAGAATGTAAAGCCGAAGACCTTGCAGAGAACAATGATATTGCTCAGAATTGTGTCTAGCTCTGGCTAAAACACAATATCCAGCGTGTGGACATGATAAGAAGACAACTTGCTCTTTTCACTTTCTCTTTATTATTTATCTTGCAATCTTTCCACAACAAGTTTACACAGCCATGACGTTTTGGGACCCGGCTGTTGCAACAGACCCACTGACAGTTCTGGTCCTAAGGTTTGATTGATCATTACCAGGGTTACAAGAAGAAGATGGCTGTAGATTGATGGCAATTACCTTGTTCTCTGCACATTTCTTTCTATATTGAGAAATAACCTCCGCTATGGTGTATAAATATGGGTTAATAGCAGAATTAATAGGTAACACAAAGGTCACACACCAAGCAAAAACAGAAGGGGGCAAAGTAATCACCCTTGTTTGTACCAAGATCCCAAGAACTATGACTGGAAACCAACAGCAAAAATCTGTGGCGACTATGACTGCTACCTTCATGGTAAGTCGAATCTGTTCTTTCATGTCATCATTGGGAAGCCCAGCAGGCTTAGCAGAGTTTCTAACAGCTCTGATTATCTCAATGTAACAGCCAAGTATTACAAGGTAACACACACAGTTCAATCCCAAGAAAATAGCTGTTGAAAAGTACAAACTATCAGCAAAAGATTCAAATTTTGTAATTTGTTTGTCATAAAAGCCATGTAAATACACATTGTAAGTTTGTGTATATATAGTGGTGTACCTCTTAGTCAAGGCAAGTGGAAGGCCAATACAAACATGTGAGTTATCATAAAATTTGATATTATTTCCAGCTAAGACAGATGGAACAATGCCTAAAGTACATGAAACAATCCAGGTCAGAATTGCTAATATCATTACTGAGTTTTCTGTTATCTTCCTTGTTGCATATGGAAATCTGATGTTTATAAACCGGTCTATGCTAATAAGTGTCACAAAGAACACAGATGCTTCACTAGAGATTATTGATAAAGCTCCAGCAATTCTGCAAGCAATACCAGATCTCCAATTCTCAGACAGCATTGGAAAATGGTCTCCAAAGTAGATATCAGCAGATGCAATAATTAACATATAGACACCCATCATGAAGTCAGATATGGCAAGATTACTCAATAATGTGGCATTTACTTTATTTGTTGTGGTCTCTTTATTCCTCCACACCAGAACAAAGAGATTTCCACAAAAAGCATTCAAACCAATAAGCCACATAACAACTACCAAGGCCGTATCAGAAAGCAACCGATCACATGTAAGATATGGGGATCTCTGATCCCTTGCCGAACAAGTAACATTACTAGGAGCATAACACTCACAAACTTCTTGTTGACTGACGAACAACTCTGAATTTCTTGCTAGAGAATAAAAACTATTTTGACTTATCCATGTCAGTGGATTATCATAGAGATCTAGTTGAAATGGACGAGTTAGAAATTCCTTCCCACTTGATAATTCTTTTATTCTATTACCAGTCAAATCAACCAACAAAAGGCTGACCGAATGCTGGAAAATTTCAGTGTGTAACCATGTTAAATAGTTATATTTGAGACTCACCCGTCTTAGAAACACTAAACCTTGAAATACATCTCTATCCATGGTTTTCAATTGGTTACTAGACAAATCAATTGTTTTAAGTTTGGCAGCATGATGGAAAACACCAGTGTCTAACTGTGTGAAATGGTTATTGTGGAGGTATAAAAATGCTAAATTATCTAAACCTTTAAATACATCCTTATTCAATGTTTTCAACTGGTTCTGACTGGCATCAAGCTCCTCTACATTGGACAAACCATCAAATACACCATTGGTCAACTCCATCAAACTGTTCTTTGAAACATTGATCTTACCCAAGTGAACAAAATCACCAAATACACCAGACTTGAACCTGACTAACCTATACATATGGGTAAGTGAAAGTGACTTCAGATCTTGAGTAACATCTTTCAATAAGATTGGCAGCAAATTCACATCATCAATTCCGACCTCAAGATATACAAGATTACTTAATCTTCCAGCTATATCCCAAACCACTGTACTATTTTCACCAGGGAGTTGGTTGAAATAAACTGACAACTCCAGCAAATTTCCAAAGTTCTCATACATACTTTCGGGAACATATAATTCTTTCATCATAGGATTAAACAGGTACAGACGGCTGAGCCAGTTTAAACCTACTATTATACTCAGATCCAATTGTACTATCTGATTCTGACTGAGGTCTAAATGCTCTAAATTTGTCAATCCCTGAAATATGTCTTCTGGTAAAGTACCAAACATATTTTTAGAGAGATCCAGGTATGATAGCCTACTCAAACCATGAAACAACCCAGCATTTAAAGTACTCAACATATTGCCAGAGAGGTACAGGTATGTTAGGTTACTCACACCTTGAAACAATCCTGAATTCAAGTTGGTTATCTGATTGTAACCAAGGTCTACACTGTACACATTGGTCAAATCCTGAAATATTCCCTCTTGTAAGGTATTCATCTGATTGACCTGAAGTTTCAACTCATGCAAATTTGTCAAATCCCAAAATATTCCCTCTGGTAAAGTACTAATCTGATTTGAACTAAGGTCCAACCCATACAAATTGGTCAAATTCCAAAATATTTCCTCTGGTAAAGTACTAATCTGACTGGAATTAAGGTCCAACCGATACAAATTGGTCAAATTCAAAAATATTCCCTCTGGTAATGTACTAATCTGATTGGAATTAAGGTCCAACCGATACAAATTGGTCAAATTCCAAAATATTCCCTCTGGTAATGTACTAATCTGATTGGAATTAAGGAGTAAGATGTGCAAATTTGTCAAATCCTGAAATATTCCCATTGGCAAAGTACTAATCTGATTTACCGTAAGGTCCAAAAAATGCAAATTGGCCAACTCCCGAAATATTCCCTCAGGCAAAGTACTAATCTGATTGGAACTAAGGAGTAAGATGTGCAAATTTGTCAAATCCTGAAATATCAAATCTGGTAAGGTGCTCATCTGATTGTAGCGAATGTCTAAATTGTACATATTGGTCAAATCCTGAAATAATCCCTCCGGTAAGGTACTAATCTGATTATTTGCAAGGCTCAACTTATACAAAGTGGGCAAATCCTGAAATATTCCCTCTGGTAAAGTACTAATCTGATTGAACTCAAGGTTAAAGTCATACAAATTGGTCAAATCCTGAAATATTCCCTCTGGTAAAGTACTAATCCGATTGTAGCTAAGGTCCAATCTGTGCAATTTTGTCAAATCCCGAAATATTCCCTCTGGTAAAGTACTAATCTGATTGGAACTAAGGTCCAATCTGTGCAATTTTGTCAAGTCCTGAAATATTTCCGGTGGTAAGGTACTGATCTGATTGTAACTAAGGTCTAAACTGTATAAATTTGTCAAATCCTGAAATATTCCCTGTGGTAAGGTACTCAATATATTACCAGACAGGTCCAGGTCTGTTAGCATTCTCAACCCTTGAAACAATCCTGCATTCAATTTGTAAATCTGATTCCAAGCTAACTTGAGTGACTGAATATGCTTGAATTCTTGAAAACTACTGTCCTGTATTGCTACTAAATTATTGGATGATAGATCTAGGTTGACGACATCAAATTGATATACAATAAAATCCCTGTGGTTTTGAGACAAGTCATGGTCATCACATTGGTAAATTACTTCTCCGGGACCAAGTATTGTATCACAAGCAGTCTGAAATTTAATTTTACAGGCATCATAACGGAAATAATATTGCAACTTGCACATTAGCTTGTTATCATACCCTTGTACGTTTTTACACATAGAACTCTGGCTTTCTGCAACATCCATGATATGTTGATCAGTTTCTGGACATTGTTGCATTGTACCATCTGCTAGTCTCTCAGTGATGGACAGCCTGACATCACCTTGCAGTGTTATTGTGATATTCCTTTCAGTTATAATAGAAGTACACTGCTTAGACAGATCATTAAAAACTACATACCTATTTGGGCAGTTGTCAAGGTCCCCAATGCGTTTAATAATGAATGACTTCTTAAATTCAGTGGTGTAACTAGATTCTACATCAGAATACATGTAGGCATACACATCTGGTTGCCACTGCTCAACATATTCATTCAAGGGCTCATGAATCTGTAGTTGGATATAATTTCCTTGAGATACTGCTACCTGTAGGCTGCATGAGTGATCAATACTACCTCTGAAGAGTGCCCCATTTTCCCTGACATTGACAGAGCATGGATTCACATCATTCCACAAAGGTGTCACCACTAACTGGGCTGATGCTACCAGTCCATTCTGTATTGATATGACTGTGGTAATGATGATGAGCCATTGTGAAATCCCATGCATACTACTTGAAATAGGCATCTTCCTAAGATACAGTTGTACAATTCTGCTAAATACCATCTATTTATAGAAATTTGATTGATATAAACTCATCCACTAATTATAGGTGTGGATTTATTAAGTGCAATAAAAAACTTTTTTACAGAATAACAGGTTTGTAAACTAGCTTTGGGGATTAGTCTACATATTGCAAAATCTGTCTTTTTACATTTATAAATAAAAAAACACCTGTTTCTCTGTAAGTGATTATTACACACACAGGTTCCTATAGTGTTCTCACCATATATGTGACACACACATGGTTCCCTTAGCTACTTAGGTAGAACTTGACACTTGCACACAGGTTCCCTATGTTTCTTTGTAGATATTAATGTTAACACTACATGTTCTATGTGTTTCTTAGCAAGTAGTTGACGCTTACACACAGAGGCTCTTTGTGTTAATTCCTTGTGATTCTCAGCAAGTAGTTAACACAAGTTTAAAAAAATGTTCCTTGTCATTTTAGAAGATAGTTGGTACTTACACACACATATTCGTTGTGTAGCAAGTAGTTAACACTTTCATTGTCTTTTTCAGCAAACACTTAAACAGAGGCTCTTTGTGTTTGTCAGCAAGAAATTGATAACACTACACACAGGTAGCTTGTGTTTGTCAGCAAGAGGTGAACACTATACACAGGTTCCTTGTGCTTCTAAGCAGATATTTTACACTACACACATGTTCAGTATGTTTCTCAGTCAGTAGTTGACACTACACACAGCTTCCATATGTTTCTCAGTCAGTAGTTGACACTACACACAGCTTCCATATGTTTCTCAGTCAGTAGTTGACACTACACACAGCTTCCATATGTTTCTCAGTCAGTAGTTGACACTACACACAGCTTCCATTTGTTTCTCAGCAAGAGGTTGATACTATACACAGGTTCCATATGTTTCTCAGTCAGTAGTTGACACTACACACAGCTTCCATATGTTTCTCAGCAAGAGGTTGATACTATACACAGGTTCCATATGTTTCTCAGTCAGTAGTTGACACTACACACAGCTTCCATATGTTTCTCAGCAAGAGGTTGATACTATACACAGGTTCCATATGTTTCTCAGTCAGTAGTTGACACTACACACAGCTTCCATATGTTTCTCAGCAAGAGGTTGATACTATACACAGGTTCCATATGTTTCTCAGTCAGTAGTTGACACTACACACAGCTTCCATATGTTTCTCAGCAAGAGGTTGATACTATACACAGGTTCCATATGTTTCTCAGTCAGTAGTTGACACTACACACAGCTTCCATATGTTTCTCAGCAAGAGGTTGACACTATACACAGGTTCCTTATAAATGTTTTTCAGTAAGTAGTTAGCACTACACACAGACTCTGTATGTTCCTCAGCATGTTGTTCACACTAGATACATGTTCCATATGTTTTTCAGTAAAGAGTTGACACTACACACAGGTTCCTGGTGTTTCTCAGTAAGTAGTTGATACTACACACATGTTCCTTGTGTTTCTTAGCAAGTATAGTTGACTTGACACTACATAGCAGGTTATGTATGTTTCTCAGCAAGTAATTGGCACTTACACACAGGTTCCTGGTGTTTCTCAGTAAGTAGTTGATACTACACACATATTCCTTGTGTTTCTTAGCAAGTATAGTTGACTTGACACTACATGGCAAGTTCTTTATGTTTCTCAGTAAGTAGATGACACTACATACAGGTTATGTATGTTTCTCCGAAAGTAGTTAAACACTACACACATGTTCTATATGTTTCTCAGTAAGTAGTTGACACTCCATATAGGTTCTGTATGTTTCTTAGTAAGTAGATGACACTATACAGGTTTCTTGTGTTTGTAAGCAACTAATTAACACTACACACATGTTCCTTGTTTTTCACAGCAAGAGGTTGATGCCACACACATACTCCTATGTTTCACAGAAAATAATTCACACTACACACATGTTTCTTGTGTTCCTAAGCAAATATTTAACACTACACACATGTTCCATGTGCTTCATAGGTTGTGTTTCTCAGCAAGTATTTGAACTACACACCGGTTCCTGTGTTTCTTTGCAAGTAGTTGACACTTACACAAAGGTTCCTTCAAGTAGCCTGTTCATAATGGTCACTTCTGAGTTTCCTGCTCCGAAGTTTTAATCAAAACATATCACTTGCTCTGACATGTGGAGTGATACAAACATGATTACATTGGAAATATAATTCCTATCAAACAAATAATCTATATCAATTGCACTGTGCATGCATAAGTTCCTCAGTGTCTTAACAATCACTCCTTCATATGTCTATCACAATTCTAAAATTTGTGATTATGATATCTGTTTCTAGAATCGTGGGCAAAATAATTATTCTCATTTCATCATGAAGTACCATCTACCTTTACACATGCTACTCACTGATTGGTCCAATGTGATGTAATGAACATGAGTACAAAATGATATGCAAAAGCACACCCAATATACAGATGACAAAAATAAATAAGTGTTTCCATGACAATATTAGTAGAACAATTGGCAACAGACTATCCATTACTTCTATAATTATTACCTTGCACTTTACTTTATTATACATATGTATAATTATACATGTATAGCTCAGTGATTAGCTACTTAAAAAAGTGGAGTGATGAGCATTGTGCACATATGCATGACAAAGTAATAAAGAAAACATATTGGATGCTGCATTTTAACATTATTATTACTGACACAAAAGAGAGAGGGAGATAGAGATAAAGAGAGAGGCAATAGGGTGATGGGTGTGCGTACATGTTTGCGGGCAAACGAGGACACACACAAGATTTTTCACCCTAAACTGCGGACTTACTTCCAACCGAGGACAGTCCGCAATCTCAAACTGCTGCAAAAGACCTCAAATGCATGCTAAATGCTTTATTATATAACGCTATTTGCCTGAAACCGAGGACCACATGTGTAAAAACTACCGGCCGCAAGTGATGGCTAAAATTCTGTTTCGTATTATACACAAAAAAATCCGCCATTTTAGTCCACGGTTAGGCGATGAAAACATCATACACACGTCCTCGGCTAGATAGCAAAACACAATGTCCTCGGTTGGCGACAAACACACACAGGTATGTGTGCACGTTTGTAAAATGTGTGAAACCGGGATACATTTCCAATCCATCCCGATAAACTGGTGATAAACCTGCAAACGGGGATATTTTCTTACTATGCTAATGGGGCTATATAACCCCCTAGAGGGTGCTAAAGGCATTAGCTAGACATATGGTGGGGGATGAGATCCCCTATTGCATAGTACAGAATCTAACTAATATCTGATTCCATACCATCTAACTGGGGATACACACACATGATTTTTCCCAGCAAAGTGGGACATATCCACACATGCACCCCAACATAGCATAGTCATGGTTGGATAGTCCCAGACCCCACCCCCACACACCCCCACCCCCACACTCAAGTAAACTCATGTTTGAGGGGCTGTAACTACAGAATTAAATAATATGCTATAAATGAAAATATCATTGGAAAGAGCAAATTCTAAATGTTTAAATAAGAAAGAATTGTTGTAATTGCTCACAGCAAATCCAAGTTATACTCATTTGAATAACACAAATTTTGTAGCTGCACACGGTTTCATTTCCCACGTACCCAGTGTATTGATTAGTAACACACTTTTTTAACATAATGTGACACATGAAAGAATATGTACAATTATTATTGAACCTTACCAAGCTGGTAAAACTAACTTTTTCACATTTTTCTTCAAGAACTTTCTATCATGTTTTGTTCCCGGTCCCCGCACTCCGTGCATCCGCGGGTATTCATGCTCGTCGAAAATTTCGCGAAATAAGGGGTGTTTTCAGATGAAGAAAGCGATTCATGAAACACACAAAAAGGGGTGTTTTTTCAAACCATGTGTTCGCGAAATTGAAAAAAAAGGGTATTTTCATCGAGCAACCTATGCGTTTTTGCCAGAAAAGGGCATATTAGAAATACCGTTCGTGTTTTAGCGAAAATAGGGGTATTTTCGAAGGGCAAATAATTCGTGAAATCGCTAAAAAAGGGTGATTTTCCCCTAAACACTTCGCGAAATGAGATACAAAAGGGGTTGTTTTTAAAGTTCACCGACAAGCATGAATACCCGCGGATGCACGGAGTGCGGGGACCGGGGTTTTGTTCCACTCTATATATCTAGCATATACAACAAAAGACAGATATTATTGCTATCTTGTTAACACGTATGAGTGATTTTCTTAGTTAAGTAAAATTCAAAGCATGTTAAACTTGACTTCAGCTAGCAACCAATATTATTTGTAAATATTATGTTTTGTTGTTGCCATTGTTACACAAGAAAATATGAAAATCTAATTAACTTGATTACACTTTTGTTGAAAAACATCTAGACATCCATTAATACCATGGAAATAAGAGAATTAACCTCTGATGAGCGTGTACTACCATGATGTTTCAAAGTCAGAGCTAACAACGCGTAGTCGCGTACAGAGCCATGTTCATTCATTAATTTCCACTCGGCAACAGTAGATCACCTCAGCAGCCAATTAAAAACAAGTGTTTCAACACAGTAATTACGCAATGTATGCTTAAAATACGCTCTCATCAAAAGTTTACAGGAAAAGACACTGAGTGTGAATCAATTTGGCATAGAAGTAGTGACTTAACAGGATTAATTACCATAGAATGGGTTTACAATTTTTTGAATATATTGTCCTGCACTATAAGCAGGATGCACTCATCACCTGTGTATGTGTGCAATCATTTGATAGATTGACTACGATACTACTCTTTTCAAAGAAACTAATCTTACAGGTACGGGCAATCAGCATGATGTGAAAATTATATAGTATTACGATCCAGGTCTTTATCACTGTACGGCGCTGTCTAGTGCAGGGAAATACATTCAAATATAGTGTAAACTCTTTGCTATGGTAATTAATTCTGTTACTTTTATGGCAAGTTGACCTAGCAATGATTGATTTTGATGTCACACTACTACAGCTAAAATATAAAAGTGTCCACCCGCATATTACAGAAAAAGTAGAAAATATTATTGTCTACTCCATAATCCCCCTCCATTCATGACAAAATGCATATTGAATAATTCCCCGTATCATTATTTACAAAATCTTGTTGAATTGTTCATCATTAATTTACCCCCTCTGATTGCCTTTACATCTTTCAAACAACACCATAGTGTCACACCAATTGAGGGCAACTAGTCACAACACCAGTCAGGCTGTATTACAGAAAGAGCAGAAGAAAATGTATGTACTCCATCACACTCCATCATTATTTACATGAGCTTGTACATCATGAATTTACCCCCTCTAATTGGATCATATCTCAAATAATCACAACTATGAGGGCAATAGTCACAATGACACATTAGCTTTATTGCAGTGGGAGTAGGTAAAACATAGATCAATCAAATTTATTTATTTATCTAGCATATCTCTAGAAACCGAGGACGATCCCCCATTGCCGAGTGGTTCACGGTTGGAATGTGAAGTGCATGTGTGTGTCCCTGATTGAAGGCGAATGCACACACACCCCTGTGTGTGTTTGCCGCCAACCGAGGACAGTGTGTATTGCTATCTAACCGCGGATATGTGTATCATGTTTTTGTCGCCTAACCGTGGACTAAAATGGCAGATTTTTTTTAATATTGATTATTCAATACTGATTGTATTTTTCACACACATGGTCCACGGTTTTATGCAAGTATCACTTGAGGTCTATTGCAGCAGTTTGAGACCGAGGACTGTCTTCTGTTGCAGGTCAGTCCGCAGTTTAGAGTGAAAAATCTTGTGTGTGTCCTCCTTTGCAGGCAAACACAGATACACCCTAGGTGTAAAGACCTGCAAAGATCTACAAACTTTTTCCTATCAGGAATCCTACATGTATGTAATGTAGCCAAGTAGTTAGAGCATGTGCTCTGCACACACAAGTCTCAGGTTCAAGACCCAACACAGGTGGATTTTTTTCCAAGGTCTATTCACTTGTGCATGTTATGTGAGCCTGGGTTCCTCTACTGGAAGTCAGTCTTAAACAACATTCCTCCCACAAGGTAATAGGCGTATTGCATAACAATAGATACAGCTTAGCGGTTGAGTAATAGATGTAATGCATAAATGAACAATAGATACAGCTTGGTTGGTACAGGAATAATAGACAAAGGGATAGGCATCCCAAGTTACATAACCAAACCGGAAGATGTAGCCTAGGTCTAGACAATAGGCGCCATATTGCAGGAGGGTTAGAGTTCATATAGGAAACGTTAAAGGTTAGTTGATTAGGTCACCCAGGCACATCACTAATGTGTTTCACGAGTTGTAATACCGACAGGTAAAAACATTGATTTCTCTCAATTACTAAATATAAGTATAGTACTTAACAAACCATTCTTTGGTGAATCTATGCAATATGACGGTAATTTTTGAAACATCTATGAATCAATTTTAAACATCTTCATGATATTATTTTTTTGCGCATGGTCAAAGCATGCTCTAACGCTATCCACAGACTATCCGGTGGAAACTTCAAAGCAATGATCATGCGTTAATATTTACAAAATGGCGAATGATGTAGCCTAGGTCGAACAATAGGGTGACGTAGTTCCCGACATTGTTCCTATGCACTTTCACCCTCCTGGTTGTTACTGCAATGTATACGCATATTATTATGAGGGAAGGAATTTCAGTAAAATTGACTTCTGGAGGACAAACCTAGGATCTACGTATTTGATGTTAATATGCTTCTTTCTCCACTGTAATTTGATCTATATTGATCTTTTGTGTCATGTTTTACAGTTTATGATGAGTGAGCCTCTTTCCTTGTTACAAATAGTATTTTTATTTTACTTTTTCAACAGGACTACCAATATTTCTGCTCTATATCCTTGGCGTATTTACATGTACATTTTTGTACTACACGTCTGCTGATGGTAACCAAACCATGCCGTGTAACAGCTGCTGTCAAGGGCCAGCTGGGAGCCAAGGAACGCCAGGAATCCATGGTATACCAGGAATACCAGGCAGTATAGGACCAAAGGGGGACAGCATCAGGGGAGAAGCTGGACCACACGGTGAAAAGGGGGACATTGGAAATCCCGGCTTAAAAGGAGAGGTTGGAATGGCAGGATTACGAGGTCCGCCGGGAATTGAAGGACCTGTAGGAATAGCTGGACCAGTTGGAACCCCTGGTACACCCGGGGTTAAAGGTCAAAAGGGGGATATGGGAGCGAGTCGTCTGTCTGCATTTTCAGCTGTAAGAAGTACCAGCTTCGTTTCATCTTCAGATGGTCTAGCTTTGCCTTTTGAACAAGTTCACACCAATGTCGGAGATGACTTTGACGCATCATCAGGACAATTTACCTGTGAGATTCCTGGCATCTATATATTTACATACAATATTGGGACTGCCTCATCTAATCCTGTCATTCATCTGATGAAAAATGAAGTACTCATCAATCGTGTGTATAGAAATGGTGACAATCGCCCTGGTATAGTCAGCAATACAGCTGTGTTGCAGCTTGCTGCTGGAGATGTAGTGTGGCTGAACTGTGTCTATTCAGGACAACAAATTTATAGTAGTGGCGATCTTTACACCTCATTTTCTGGTGTAATTTTACATGAGATTTAGTTCAAGCAATGCATAGCATATTAAATCAATTAAACCATGCCATCATGGATGGATGAAATTGCATGGTACAAACAAGAACGTAATCATATGGTAATGGGAAAAATCATTCACTGATATAATGGCTTGAATCAAGTCTTTGAAAATTGGCCTCATGAAATAACATAGCAATAGTCAAGCAAATCTAAACCACAATTATAGAGACCTGCCAATCAAATTAGGAATTTAACGAAAAGGGATATGCAAGTTCAAACTTTTTTGTTATAATTTGGCATTATATACTTTCAACAGGTGTTCGTTATTGAATCTGTTTCAAGTCAATCTGGTTTTTTTTAGGTCTGATGGACCCCTTAATACTTAATGGCTTGTGTTTTATGCCTAAGCTCAAATGATGTATATAATTGTAATCAATATATTAATTAAAAGGGCATTTCGTGATCCACAGCCTCATCCCCCCACTTTTCTAAAAAAAAGTTGAGATTTTTATATCACTGGAATACTCTGTCTACATAATGTTTATGTACAAAATATTTCTTGCAGATTAATTCGTTTAGCAAAGATATCGAGAAATTTGAATTTCGTTCTTGTGCACCAGAACGAAATTACAACGTATTGTCTATGGAGCAGTGTAATACACATAATCATGCATATCTATAAGCATAAAATCGGAATCAACTGAAATTTTGGGAATATGCTTTTTCGTGGATATGTACTGAAAAATGTCATAAAAAGAGGATGCTAGGATCACAAAATACTCCTTTAAATCATTATTGTCATTTTAATCCCACTATACTTTTATCATTTATATCTCAGGTATAGTTAGCATGGTGCAGGATGTTTATTTTCTATGTTATGTTATATTAGCAAATACCGTAAATGCGGAAATTGTTGTGGAACATTAATTTTCACGCTTTTTGCACTCAACACAGCTACCGTAAAATAAAATGAAATCAAAATGTTCTTTTGTGTATCAGTCTGTGAAAGAAACCTCAAAATCGCAAATTAAAGAAATTGCGATGTAGTTCAAAGTCGGCAAAGCCTGAAAATTAACACCCACAAAAATTACCACTTTTTCAGTAAATATTAATTTCAGTCACAAAGTGAAAGTAGGTGTAGGTCAGGTGATAATGAGAGCAACCTGCAATGTATATAGCAATAGATGAATACAATTTTGACTATATCACCCTGCACTACAAGCAGGTTGCACTCATCACCTGTGTATGTCTGCAATCATAGATAGAATACAATACCACTCTTTTCAAAGATACTTATCTTACAGGTGCGAGTGATCAGCATGATATAGTTCAATGTATAGGTACCACGTGAACGTTATAGTGCAGGGCGATATAGTCAAAAATTGTATTCATCTATTGCTATGATAGTTAATCCAATTATTACAACACTTCTACAGCGAATTGACAAGAGGAAGCTGAACTTACTACTCAAGCTGGCATTTGATTGGTCAATATAGTTTGACATATGCGATACAGTCAAGTTATGAAGTTATGTGATGTCTATTTTCTTATGTATTTTATTGTTTTTCTTATATATTTCATTTTTTTTTACTCCATATTTTTGCTTTATCTCAATTTCAATTTTGCTGCCTTTGGCCTCCATGGATCAGATCATGTCACATATGTGACCAGCTCCAACAAAACCCGGAACAAGCTGCCAGGCATGTTTTTGAGTTATAGGTCTTTAAAGATGACATTCCCATAAAAAAAAATTAAATTTTGGAATTCTTAATTTCATGGTATTTGACCTTGGGACTGAGTGGACTTTAAAAAGATGTTTATTTAATCAATAATTAACAGTTGAACTATGATAATCCCTATTCAATCCTGTGTAAGGCAAGAAACTAATTAGCACATTACTCGGACTAGTCATTTTGCAAAAATATCAAGGTATCATTTACAAAATTATCCATATCTTGAAAAGTATTGATGCTATGTATATAATTTTGGTATCATTTTGAAACTTATCATCCCGTGCTTACATTTTTTATTAAAATCATGAAATGTCAAAAATGCGACTTGTTCCTGGTTTTGTCGGAACAGGTCACATATAAGCAATATCTTATTGACTAAAACTAACATACCTCTATTTTATATCAATGTTAGAGTAAGATCTAAAGTATGTATCTGGGAGAGAGACCACTTCATGGGCTATTCCAGTTGAAATCCATACTCCCCCTATGAAAGACACAGCCGTAATCTCCCACACGGGGGTGTAGATTTCAAATGAACCATTCAGGTAAGCCCATTTGAAAATGACCCTCCCTGTGTGGAAGATTAAGGTTATGTCTCCCATAGAGAGTGTGTGGATTTCAACTGGAATAATATAGCCCAATATCCGAACAATAAATAAACATCAAACCTGAATAGATCACTCAACATCCTGGAATTAAGAGTTTCAATTATTTCTCTGTGCCATTTCCCCCAGCATCTAACCTACCTCTCAGTCAACACAAATCAAACGCTCACCATAGCAGATTTCAAATCATGCAAAACCTCCATTTCCTTCCTTATTTCTGATGGTGAGCACCCATCCTTTGTTAAGTGTCAATGTTATTGTCCATTTAGACAAAAGGGAAAAGTTTAATGACATCATTGGGCAATTCAAAAATCTGAGAAAGGGGCTTACTGTAAAGTGAGTTACAGCAAAGAGAATGATTGTATTTGGACCAAGCCCAGGGCACTCTATAGTAAGTGCCTATCAGGGTTGTAGCTACGCTGGGCGTTGGCAGACGGACCTGCCCGGCACTCGTAATTTCCACCCGACACTCAAGTTTTGAGCCCAAATACCCAGCACGCCAGTCTCAAATGTTTCAAAATCAATGAACAATCAGTATAAAAATTAGCAATTCTTATCAAAATTTCAATTTTTTTACCATTTCTTATCAATTTTACCCGGCACTAAAATTTGCCTAGCTATAACCCTGGTGCCTATTTTCATCTCGGCGAGTCACTGACATCAACCTGTTGAGGCAGCTGTTTCACGAGCGCATCTATATGCCATGTCTTTAAACGTATGTGTATGTAAGCCAGCAGTTTGCGTGAATGCTTGTGGCTTAAAGCTGCACCCAATGAATGTTCTGATTCTTGTGAGGACTCATCACTGGTTGGCTCTTTCATCACCTGCTTTATTTAGGTGATGAAAGAGGAACCAGCCATCTGAATATGATAATGGAAGTTCCATGAAAAAACAATGCAAACATTATGGAAATATGTGCAGTATGTTTACTTCAAAAACAAGTATTTTTATTTGGTCATGTTTCATGTTTTTGGTTGAAGATCCAAATATATAATTCCAACCCAATTCCTATCATCTTTCAGTTTATTACACTTTAAATTTGTTTATTATGCAAGGGTCTGTTCAATCTTTCTCAGTAATCTGTGACTGGCTCCATAGAATGCTACAGGTTACTGAGAAAGATTGAAGTAGCCCTGAAAAATTGTCCTTACTTTCTGTGAGCAGATATCCTCCATATTTACAGCTATTCCAAGGCAGCGGTGGTACTAGCATTGGTAAGACAGTGGTGTCAAAGGTCATGTCTGGCTCCTTAGCGCCCTCTATCAGGTCCACTAGTGTAGGATGAGGCTGAAAACACAATCATGAGGGTGAAGCATTCTATAACTAATAATGTATTTATTCATTCAAAAATCAGCTAAAAACCAGTAAAAATCCACAGAGTACTTGTTGACACATATATAATTAAGGTTTTGGGGGAGAAGGACACAGACAGAGAGGCATACTAACTAAACACAGAAGGACACTGAACGAAAATAGAAACCATTTCCTCTGAAAACGAGCTGTGTACTCTAGACATTGTCTCTTTCAAGGAATTGAGTGATTTTAATTTTGATACCTTATATGGTCAAATATCTCAATAAATAAGGCCAATATCAAATAAATAAACCTTTTCTGGAATGGGATCTCAAGATCAAGAAAAAACACAATAAATATTGTTGGAAAGAGTACCCCAAAACAATTTTCAACAAATTCACTTTTTTGTGATTTTCTCCATAATTGTTGTTTTACACCAAATCTGTATTTATATTTTAATTATTTTTCCTGTTCTGTTTTCTATCTTTTTGAGGCCTACCATTAAAAATTTCAAGCTGTATTGCTCCATCGGTTTTGATATGAGAAGCAAAAACATGTATAACAATGCCCCATAACATAGTACATACTTCTGGTTGTGGTTACCATAATTCAACAAAAATCACATCTCAACGAAACATATTTCAGCCGTTCATCTTTACTGAGATAATGACAAAAATATGAGCTTTCTTCTAATTCCAAAATCTCAATTTTGATAAAGAAGAATGGGGGATGAGGCTGTCCATTGGGTCACATCCCTTTAACAACTTTCATGTTTCATACCTTGATGTAGTTGACATTCTTGGTGCCTTTGAAAATATACACATTGTAGAAGGCAGGAATCAGCTTCCTAACAGAATAAAGAAAAACACAAAAGGAAAAAAAATTTATACAACAAGAAACCGCATGTTTTGATTTGCACACAAAGTTGTAGGTGAGCATTGAAAACAAAGGCACTTTATCCCTTGTGACTGGAATCCAAACATGAAGTTTGTTTGTTTACTTGTTTGTTGTTTGCTAATGTATTTTGACTTGTTCTGTATTCTTTTTTCCTATTTGGTTACTATGGCTCAAGGATGCATCACATAAAATCGTGAAATCTGTTACTATTTCCAGATGAATACATTGAATAGGTCCTCAGCAAGCTACAGTATGGTTTTCCACAAACTGATGACTCTGTTAATGCTTTACACATATCTTGTCAACATTGATAACCCCTTCTCCTCCCAGTGAATGTCCATGATTGAGGGAACCAAGCTGCATATCAGAAATATATTGACTTATATTACTGGCACAGAATGGAACACTCCCTAACTTTGACTTGCATTTTTTTATACTTGATAATCTATGTTCAATTTTAATGAAATTCAATAACAATGAAGTATTGAATAGTGCCAGTACAAGATGTTCAAAAGTAAAACGTTAATACTTCCAAAATGTAATTGGTTTCCCTTGATCAAAAGACTATTTGTTTACCTCTCTGCTTGTGGATTCATGATGGCTGTGTCAAGGCGAAGCTCTCTGGCAATCATTTTGACTAACACAATACCCAGCTGTAAGGATAAAACATTGAATAATAAACAATGAGTACAGTGTATCTTTAATTTACAAAAGTATGGCAATGCTTGCCTCATTCCCAGGTCTGAGCCTCAATCTTCTGCACTTTGTCAATGCAACACATCAGAATATTTCCAACTAAATAAGAAAATATAGTTCAACACTTGATACTTGATATGAGTTGGGAGGGGCCATGTTACATATTTTTGTCCACAAATTTTGAAAAGAATCTGCTGTATCTATACTCTGTTTTTAACTGTGTTAAGGCACTGATGTCACTACCAAATTTAGGTGAAATGAAGTGTTGTCTAACCTCTTTGATCTGAACTGCATAACTGAACCATTGGAGTGGATCAGTTGGTCATGGAAAAAACACTATATTTTTGTCAATCTTAGTCTTAAAACACAAAAAACAAGTTTAACTGTACATTGCACAGTGTGCAATGTGTCCTTGTAACTGTGTGTGCACTTGTGGATATTTTGCTGTCAGTGAGAACTAAAAGCCTGTTTTCACATCTGCCACTGTGGACCCATGAATTACAGCAGACCATGTTCTTTTCTCATGAATAATGGACTAGAAGCACCATAAAAATGTATTTCAACCATAATTTGGATAATAACAAACAGGTATGCAGCTAGCATATTAATTATTACTATGATATATACTGTCTACACTTATGCATTTTGTTTCATTTCAAATTTGGTAGTGATCTAAGTGCTTTTATGTAGTTGCGCTGCAAGTGTGCCAACAAACCACCTTTGTATGCATATTCATGCCCCACCTCTACCCCACTACACCACTATCCCCAACCTACCTACAGTAGAAATATCAACTGAATGAACACAGCTTTCAACAGCTGTGTGCCATCCAACTGTGATCGCATATCAAACTAAAATGCAAATGCACAACCTTGGAAACAATAATTAAAATACTAACCAATCACAAGAGAGTTGGCATGGTTGGATTTACTTCCATGTTACGCATGCACAGTAGGACACGGTGTTGTACATCATGCAGTGTAGGTGAAAAATCTATGTCAGGTTGTGTTCATTTAATTGAAATTTCTACTGCAATCATAAATGTTTGGTGATAAAGCAAAAGGTGAATACTCACACTGGCATTGGTTAAGGTTTTCCATGGTTTTGTTTCATGATTCTGAAAATGAAAAATTGGATATATATTAAAAATTTGATGAGGATGAGTTTTTATTTACCTCAACCTTTGACAAAGATAGCAACATTGACATTTCCATCTTTCATTTGGTAAGTTAAGTTAGTGCCACATGTCATTATCCCTCTGGTTTTCAGGCACCGCTCAACCACGCAATGAAAAAAAAGGAACTGCCACAAAAACCAATGGCAGCTGGTGGCAAGAATTTTCGAACTGCAAACATTTAAGTTCACATTTCAAAGGGGTAGGATAACAAAAACAACAACATGGGTTTACCAGGAAAATATTTTCCAAACATATTGAACTAATACCACAGCTATATGGTACTTCAAAATATACCAGTAAATGGAAAAAAAGAACAAAAGTTTGTCATTTTTCGGCACAAATAATTTTGGCAAAACATGACGTCCCATACATAAAGATCAATGTCTTAATTTGCATAGCCACCACTCCTCCAGCTAGCGTATCCATATTCCTGATCTCCTATTGGTCTAAGTATATAAGATATCTATGTGGATACCCAAGGCAGTTAAGTGAATGCCCTGGTGCCGTGTGTCATTACCGCTCATGCACTGATCAACCACACGATAAGAGGAATCGGGAAGCACTGTAAAAAAAACTTGGCATGTGGTGGCAAGAAAGTTTCGCAACACGTACGTCGAAGTTCACTTTTCAAAGGGCGAACTGTTGTTACGAAAACAAAATGACTGGTAAAAAGTCTACTAAATGACCTCAAAAGGTCAAGTCTTCTATTTAAAAGCAAAATGTTGAAATTGCAACAAGAACTGTCAGTGATTGTCACCCTTGCGAGTAAAAATACAGCTTATTTAGCCAGTGTCAACATGGTGTCATCGCACATAATATTTTCTTAACATATTGGACTAACTCCACAGCTATATGGTTTTTTTAAATATAACAGTAAATGGAGGAACTGAAATTGTTCGTCATTTTTCGGCACAAAAATTGTTGGTAAAAATGACGTCACAGACATAAACAACAATCTCCTAATTAGCATATGGCCGCCATTCCTCCAGCTAGCTCATCCTGTGATTGGTCCTTTAGTTATCTAGTTTTTATTCTATATCGCTGGTGGATACCAGACCTTAGTGATGGGCTGTACTCACCAGTGATGGGCCATCCAACAATTCATCTTCCAATTGCTGCCAGTATTCTCTAGGTTTGTAACGTTGCATCATTTCCTCACTGAGGTGGTAATCGGCAAAGGCATCGTACATTTGTTCCAACTATACACAATAAAAGAATGAATTTAACAATTAATGTTGTTAGGTCACCTGGGCACCTTGGGAGAACAAGGCTAGTGCATTGAAAGGTCAAACAGGTTAAAGTGCTATTCTAACCCTCAATGTGACAATCCAATGACATGGGAATCAATTACACTGCAATGTTACAAATGGAAATCAAAATAGCACACTCTGAATTATTTTTTTACTTACCTACCGTATTTGTTCCATTAACCACACAGGGCACTTTTTGTGAGAGCATTTTTTAATATTGTTTACATAATTGCATATAGGTAAAAAATGACCCAAAATAGTCATTCATCAGTGTGCCATATCTTTCAGACCATGAACCAGATTTGCATGGGTGGTTAATAATATGCTTGTTGTGAAGTCACTCGGTGGGTGCTTATATGGGCATGGGCGGTTAATGGAACAAATACGGTACGTTTTCAACCAAAAATTGTTATTGTAATTTTGCCCGAAGTTCTACAAATATCCTACCTTTTCTGCAAAACCCTTCTGCAGTTTACTTCTTATGATCAGCTTGCGATGAACCCGATTACCAAGTTCATGAGACAGACTATAGGATCCTAATCCTTCTGTAGAACACGCCAGGGTGTCTGCAACCGCCTGTAGCATAAGATCCGCAAACTCCTCTGGTTTTAGAATGTTCAGGAAGGGGTACAACATACCAGCATAACTGCGCTGATCAGGACCTAGAAAGGAAATGTTTTTATAAGATAAAAACAAACCAAAAACTAAAACCACATACATGTAGGGCCCGCTATTTCCACAATGATCTGAAATTTCAATCATCGTAAATAAATCGTCTCTGAGTTTGATTGACAGATGATGTCAGTGGAAAAACAATGTGCCTATGGTTAAGCAAAGTAGATTTAAACTGTCATCCCACACAAACATCTATTGAGACATTATACCTCAATGTGCCTATGGTTAGTTTTTTCATCTTCAAACATACAAACAGTCTCAAAAGTTAGATCTTAATAACAGGAACTTCCCTTTCCTGGTAAAGGCACCATATCAACAATACCTAGAAAAGTTGCTTTTTGTTTTGTAAAAGAACCGGCATTGTCATTTGCTGTGATTCGGTTTCTCGGATGAAGGCACCAGATAAATACCTTCCTCGTTACGCAACCATCACAGGCTATGGATAGTTTGATTGACACACAATGTCAGACGCAACTATACTGGGAATTTCAAATGAACACACCTGTCAATAGCTGTATAACCCAACCGTGATCGTATATCGTGTAACGCACGACTTTGGATACAATAATTACAACACTAACCAATCATGAGTGAGTTGGCAAGGTTTGATTCACTTCCGCGTTATGCACACACGGGCGTTCATCACACAGTGTACGCAGAGAATCATCACGCTGTTGACAGCTGTGTTCATTCAATTGAAATTTCTAGTAGACTGGTTCTCAAATACCCGGATGTTTCACTAGTATCATGGGATCGCCTATAAATCTTCTCTGTCTTGAAATATACAATTAAACCGACTCAAAAAGTTAGATCTTAGTAATAGGAAGCTTCCCTTTGCTGGTGAAGGCACCATATCAACAATGCCTAGAAAAGTTGCTTTTTGTTTTGTAAAAGTACCAACATTGTTGTCGGCCATTTGCTTTGATTCAATTTCTGAGATGAAAGCACCAGATTAATACCTTTCTCGTTAAGCACCACTAAACATCACGGGCCATGGATAGTTTGATTGACATCAGATGCAAACAAGTATCTTTATTTCCAACTTTTATTATATAGGTATAATTGAAGACCAAATTAAATAGACTAGTTTGTGTCTGACGTCAGGGCAAAGGTGCAGCATGATTGGTTGCTGACCTGCGCAGTACGGCATTTTTGGTCTGGTTGACAAGATGTCATACGCAAAATAGTCTTTAATTCGGTCTTCAATTATAGAGTTGCTATTATGAATGCTGTATGTTGTTCTCTATGCATGCTAAACCAATTTGTCAGATTTGCCATACAGTTACACACCAGGGAATTCTGAGTCAGTCTCCTTTATGTCTAATCTCATTGATTATACCACTAGGCATGCTATGTTATAGAGAACAGAGGATGAAAGATGTGGGTAACTTACCACTAATGCCTCTTCCTTTCCTCTTGAATGCCTCGCGTTCCTCCTTGATAGCCTGCACAAGACTCATCTTCCAGACTTTCTTGTGCTGTTGTAATATCTCTCTCTGCATGTAAGAACAAATGAGTAGTAGTATGTTAATCAAGTGACATAACTGTGTTACAGTGGTACTTGCTTCAACAATGATTGTCAAAAGTGATAAGACTCTTTGAATTGGGTAATTTAGGCCCTTTCCCATTCCCTGATCAATTTTGAATTCTGCAATGTTGCATTAGAGTAGTACACATCAGGCTCAGAAATCCGAAATCGATTCGCTCAAAGATTCTCACAAAACATCAACCGGGCGAATCTATATGGATTCGCGCAGTGCATTGGCAGTGTACACAAAGAAAAAATATGTACCCAGTTTGCGTCCCGGTTTGACTATTTATGCTTCATTATTTAAGCAACTGAACCCCCAAAATGGCAAATTATGGTATAATTTACTTCATTAATAATTTGTACAATAATACTGATTTGAGAGGGTATTTTAACAGTAAAAACAGCCATTGGTTGCGTGCCTATGAACCGCCATCTTGGATGACTAAATTAGACTGTCATAACCGTATGAGGGCAGTTTATTTTTCAATCATTGTGCAGCGGGAGTGGGATATAGATTTGCACGAATCAGGGATTCTCGCAAAATTCTCTTGCGAGAATCCAAATGGGATTCGCCCGCACTGCCACGGATTTCTAGGCCTGCACATTATTGATTAGGAAGGAGGTGGAATTGGATTCTTTCTCTTTCTCACTCACCTTCTTTCTGTCTCTTTCCTTCACTTTCTCTGACTTAAGCACTTTCTCACTCTTTCGCTCTGTACCTCTTTCTCTCCTGCTCCTCCTTTCTCCCCTTCTCTCACACACCCTTCTCTCACTCCCTTTCACCACAATCTCTCTCTCACATAGTAACTCAACAGTAAATACCTGTATACAATGCCCCCTCCCCCATTCTCTCTCTCTCTCCCTCTTAAGATATATCAATTTCAAATACCCAGTTTACACAAGAAGAGCATAAAAAAGTAAATAAACAAAACAAGCAATCAACTCACCTTCTGCAAGGTGTTTTTGTCCGGGTTCCCATCCTCCTCAATGGACTTGATCACTGCTGCTTCTTTGATTTCCAGATCCAATTGTTCCTTGAATTTATCCTGGAATTCCTCCTTTGTCAAGAGTCCTGAGCATCCCAAGGAACCATGACTAATGGCAGACTATCAAAAAAAAGCAATTGACAAACTTGGGGTAAGGATTCATCCATAATAATGCAGAGATGTAACTGGGTAACAGATCCACTTCATCACAATGGACCGGGCCTTGCTCTTGGCAAGGTGCTTCATACTGCGTCTATGACAGGAGTTCAAGTGTTATCATCCTTTATTTACGATGAAATACATTGCTTCTTTGATAATTTCATCATTTAAGTCATAATATAAGAAATCAATCACAGTTTTTGCGATAATATGATATAAATAAAGGTTGCTGCCTTATCCTTTACGCAGAAATAATTAGTCCTTGCGAAGTAAAAACGTTACTGTTTTAAGGGTACACAATGTACTGTTGGTCAAAGCAGCCAAAAAAAATTGATTTTCATTATCAAAATCAATATATAATTGAAAAAAAAAACACTTTGATGTTTTGCAAAAGTTCATTCTACAAAAGTGTTGTTGTTTCAGCCCTCTTTACAACATAACTCAAGAACCACTGGGCTTACAAAAGTATATATGTGACTGATATTTGAATTCTTCTACACACTGGCTATGAAATGATCAATGCAATTTTGCCAAAGCTCACTACCATTTGAAAGATGCTGTGAACTACCAAATCTTAACAGTTTAAAATAGTTGCTAAGGCGAAGAAAAAAAGAAACCCTGTTCTACAGGACGGAAGGACCTTTCAAGTAGGGTCGGTCGGTCAGCCTTTTTTTTTTTTGGAAATGACCCAAAAATTACTAAAATCTGAAAATAATTTGCAATATGAGAAAATACAAAAAAAAATTGTTCCTGAAATTTCTGAAATTTGGGTCGGCATTCATGTAGAACAGGGTTTTCTTTTTTCGTCGCCTAACCCTAATTTGGTCATATAATAAAGCTTTAGGTGACCAGGGCAACATGCCGGTTGCTGCATGCCGAGACATACCTCATCATTCTGACCATCTGATAATTCTGCCTCATCTTGGTATAGATCCTGGACAAGACCACACGTAGCATGCGGACGAGATAGGGGTCTAGGAGGAATGTAATCTGGATTGACCTCTTGGATGACCTCCAACATGACCGATCTATCATCGTTTGAGAACGTCGTCTTGAGGAAGAGATCATCTATGGTGATGTCATGAAGAGCCATGTCTGAAAGGCACTTGGTAATTGTTTGCAAGTGACGAAACTTCATCCTGGAAATGATATTGTTTTTAAAAATGGTTATAAAATAAAAATAGGCATAATACACTGATCAGCTTGTAATAGGCAGGACTCATAACATCGTGGTTGATATAGAATGTTGTGCACACAGCTGGGCGCAGCACCTACATGTATAATCAAACTGCACTTTGCATGACAACACAAACTAAGACTGGATAAAAATGAGTTGCCACTGCACAGAACTAATATTGAAACACTAAATACATACAGTCCTTTAATTGTAGATCAGAAATTTTAATTTTCAATTAGGACACAGCATAAAAATACCAAGTCGGGAATAATAAAAAAAAATCACATTTGTTTTCAAACCACATGTCAGCTTTGAGACAAAATGGTTTTTTTGCCCAAGAGTTTATAGGTCGACCTGGCACTGTTTTCTGTCTGATCGACCCAAACTGGTAACAACAATGTGATTCTTACCTGCCAATACACTATAACACTGCTGCATAGGACTGGGCATCAGAGTGTATACCAGACAATGCCATACTCCCCCACCCCACTCCCCCACCCCCAGGTGTGATAGTTACCTGCCAATACACTGTAACACAACTGTATAGGACTGGGCATCAGGGTTTATACCAGATGCTGCCATACTCCCCCACCCCATTCCCACCCCAGGTGTGATAGTTACCTGCCAATACACTGTAACACAGCTCATAAGACTGGGCATCAGGGCTTATACCAGATGCTGCTATACACCCCCACCCCACTCCCCCACCCCCAGGTGTGATAGTTACCTGCCAATACACTGTACACAGCTGCATAGGACTGGGCATCAGGGCTTATACCAGGCGTTGCCATACTCCCCACCCCACTCCCCTACCCCAGGTGTGATAGTTACCTGCCAATACACTGTAACACTGCTGCATCAGACTGGGCATCAGGGCTTATACCAGACGCTGCCATAATCCCCCACCCCACTCCCCCACCCCCAGGGGTGATAGTTACCTGCCAATACACTGTAACACAGCTGCATAAGACTGGGCATCAGGGTTTATATCAGATGCTGCCATACTCCCCCACCCCACTCCCCCACCCCCAGGTGTAATAGTTACCTGCCAATACACTGTAACACAGCTGTATAGGACTGGGCATCAGGGTTTATACCAGACACTGTCATACTCCCCCACCCCACTCCCCCACCCCTAGGGGTGATAGTTACCTGCCAATACACTGTAACACAGCTGCATAAGACTGGGCATCAGGGTTTATATCAGATGCTGCCATACTCCCCCACCCCCAGGTGTAATAGTTACCTGCCAATACACTGTAACACAGCTGTATAGGACTGGGCATCAGGGTTTATACCAGACGCTGTCATACTCCCCCACCCCACTCCCCACCCCCAGGTGTAATAGTTACCTGCCAATACACTGTAACACAGCTGCATAGGACTGGGCATCAGGGTTTATACCAGACGCTGTCATACTCCCCCCACCCCCAGGTGTGACAGTTACCTGCCAATACACCTAACACAGCTGCATAGGACTGGGCATCAGGGTTTATACCAGGCCCTGTCATACTCCCAACACCCCACTCCCCCACCACCGTGTGTGATAGTTACCTGCCAATACACTGTAACACAGCTGTATAGGACTGGGCATCAGGGTTTATACCAGTCGCTGTCATCCTCCCCCACCCCACTCCCCCACCCCCAGGTGTGATGGTTACCTGCCAATACACTGTTACACTGCTGCATAGGACTGGGCATCAGGGTTTATACCAGACACTGCCATACTCCCCCACCCCACTCCCTCACCCCCAGGTGTGATAGTTACATGCCAATACACTGTAACACAGCTGCAGAAGACTGGGCATCAGGGTTTATACCAGACGCTGCCATACTCCCAAACACCACTCCCCCACCCCCAGGTGTGATAGTTACCTGCCAATACACCCCAACACTGCTGCATAAGACTGGGCATCAGGGTTTATACCAGACGCTGCCATACTCCCCCCCCACTCCCCCACCCCCAGGTGTGATAGTTACCTGCCAATACACTGTAGTACAGCTGCATAGGACTGGGCATCGGGGTTTATACCAGATGCTGCCATACTCCCCCACCCCACTCCCCCACCCCCAGGTGTGATAGTTACCTGCCAATACACTGTAACACAGCTGCATAAGACTGGGCATCTGGGTTTATACCAGATGCTGCCATACACCCCCACCCCACTCCCCTACCCCCAGCGTGTGTGATAGTTACCTGCCAATACACTGTAACACATCTGCATAGGACTGGGCATCAGGGTTTATACCAGATGCTGCCATACTCCCCCACCCCCACTCCCAGGTGTGATAGTTACCTGCCAATACACTGTAACACAGCTGTATCAGACTGAGCATCAGGGTTTATACCAGACGCTGCCATACCCCCACCCCACTCCCCCACCCCAGCGTGTGTGATAGTTACCTGCCAATACACTGTAACACAGCTGCATAGGACTGGGCATCAGGGCTTATACCAGACGCTGCCATACTCCCCACCCCACTCCCCCACCCCCAGCGTATGTGATAGATACCTGCCAATACACTGTAACACAGCTGCATAGGACTGGGCATCAGGGTTTATGCCAGGCGCTGCCATACTCCCCACCCCACCCCCAGGTGTGATAGCTACCTGCCAAATGCCAATACACTGTAACACAGCTGCATAAGACTGGGCATCGGGGTTTATACCAGATGCTGCCATACTCCCCCCACCCCCACTCCCAGGTGTGATAGTTACCTGCCAATACACTGTAACACAGCTGCATAGGACTGGGCATCAGGGTTTATACCAGATGCTGCCATACTGTCAAATAGAGTTCTAATGTTACCCAAAGCTCCCTGAAAAATAAAAGGATATGAAACGTGATGCAGAGATATTGTGGATATTCATACATACTGGTCATAAAACTGATGAATTGAGTTGTAAACCCACCCCCACACAATCATCGGTCGCAACACATAGTGGCATAGAGGGATTTTGGTCATTTATTTTAATTTGGCCCAATGGTTTTTAAACATCAAGTTCTCCAAGTACACCAAGTAAAAAAGCTCAACTATACTTAAAGCCATATTATAACATTTGCTGAGGAAGACGCCCTCACTGAATTTTTAAAATTCCTTTTTTACACGATTAAATTGTACTTTATTAAACCAATATACCCTGCAAAAATCAAGACTCTAGGTACTGTAGTTTTGTCAAAATCCTAGATTTTGAATAAAACGCCGGAACCGGCGCTTTATTATTACGATGGAATTATTAGTCGAACGCATACACGATGTCAAACACACAGTACGCATTACGGCGTATGGACGGTGATATACACAACAAAGGGTCGTACCACAACATGACCGAAGGAGTGGTAAGTGACGTATTGGCGATTGTATGTGCGCTGGTAGTAAATTCCAATTTCATTGCTTTGCCGTAGTTGTTCGGCTCAAAAATAAAAGGGGATATATCTGACAGTAAAAGCTAACATTTGCTAATCTATTTTGTTTGAAAATGTTATAATATGGCTTTAATTAATTTATTGACCTATAATTCCGTAAGAATCCAATGTCTTCTGTATCACAAACTGACATACGCTACTATGTGAAACAGTGAAAATCAGGTTTGATGACATTTTACTTTTAAACTTGTGAACAAATATACAAAAATGTCTCAGCTGAGTTTCATTTTCTGTTAGCCAAAATTGGTGAAATTTGTAAAAACTCTGGCAATTTGTGTTTATTTTGGCCTAAGATTTGAACTTCAATTTCCAATTCTCAGCGGCACCTCCTACTTATAACCAAACCAAACTTGAGTCCCCCGAGCAATGAGCTCCATTTCTTACGATTGAAGACATATTTACAGAGTCTATTCATTTACATGGGGTCAAAGGTTAACTCATTTACATACCTTCTGCGCAAGACCTTTCAGCATCATATTGTAGATTCCTACATCAATTGGCATTTTGGATTTCAATGAGTTGAACTCACTTAATGCCCTCTTTGTCTGTTGAGCAAAGTGAAAACAAAACCATATCATTTTCTTGAATATTTCAGGGACACTTTTCACATACAGTGAGTGATTAAGTTGGTTAAAGATATTATTGAATGAATAGGTCCTTGTTCTTGTTGACAGTGTGACCTATTCACTCAATAAGATCTTTGACAAACTCATCATTCCCTCTATACTGCGGTTCCTGTCAAGCTCTGTCGCCTATAAAGGGTAACAGTCAGATGTAATGGTTTACCATGCAGTCTGTTGAAACAATGTGGTAAAACATCAATGTGAGTCTAACAGAAACACCTTCATTTTTCTTGGAATTGGATAAAAAGAACTAAAGTCTGCACAAAAAGAAACTCAGCTGTTATAAACACGACTATAGCTTCAAAACTAATAATTGTTTTCACAATATTTCAACATAGAGTAAAGGATGAATTATTTACACGCATTTTGAGACCACATTTGTCAAATGTTGTTCAATATTAACAACACAGTAGTGTTTTTAAAGAAAAATACCCGAATATAAAAGTTGCAGTTTACAGCGATCAATGGTTATTATGCCAGCACAGTAGCACGTAAAGCCCGCCATTATCTTCACGCTTACTTCAAAATCAATACAAATAGCTGCAACTTTTAAATTCAGCTATTTTTCTTCCAAAACACTGCTGTATTGTTAATATTGAACAAAATTGGACAAATTGGATATCAAAATGCGCGTAAATAAACCATCCTTCTTTTTATGTTGAAATAAGGTGAAAACAATTATTATTTCTGAAGCTATAGGCGTGTTTGTAACAGCTGAGTTTCTTTTTATGCAGACTTTATGTTAACGTGGTACTATAATACCCCTTGATAAATTTGTGACTATTTTAGCATTTTTCTCAAAAAATAATAACACACTGGTAACAAAAGTTATGTATATTATAGGGGAAAGGAATCCAGTTACTACAGTGGAATTTCAGTGACTCAAGACAAGCAGCATGTTATTTATGATAAGAAAAGAGGTACCGCTAGAATGTACCTCATTTCTTTATGAACCACTTGTCTTGAATCACTGAAATTTCAGTGAAGTAATTGGATTCCTTGTCCCTATAATATACATAATTTTTGTTACCAATGTTTAGTTATTTTTTGAGAAAAATGCTAAATTAGTCACAAAATTTATAAGGGGGTGCAGTACCATCATAACAACCTACCATATTTTTGAACATGCATACTTCAATCAATGGCTCCAAGTAGATACTCTTATCTCTCATAATATGGTACATATGTTTTTTGTCTGGCTTCTCAGGTGTCTTTGGATCTGTTCTGGCAATGACAAGTTTATCATCTTTTATATCTGTATCAACTTTTTCTGATTGATCAACTTTCTGTGATTTTAATATCATCCGACTATGCTCAGTTTCACCCCTAGTTCTATACGATTTGAGACGGGATTTAGTTCTTTCCGTTCCGCCAACTTCTGAGGAGCTTAACGTTCTATCCTTCACAGGTGCTATTCTTTCCTTTGGCATTCCTCCCTCTGGAAGCGAAGCTACATCTTCCTTTTGCATTTGAGCTACATTTGAAGATTGCACTGACTTTAGTGAAAGTTCCTTTGCTTTGAACTTTCTCTTTGGTTGAGTTGAAGCGTGGCTACTGCTTTTATTGTCTGTCTGATTCTTTGGTTCAAGAAAGCCAGGCTTTCGTTTCGAGTGTGGCTGGTGTCCTTTTTGACGTGATGGTCGATTTACTGTCCTCAATGGTTTAGGGTACCTATAGAATCTTCCTGGTTCTCCATGTTTTAAGGATTCTGTAATGAGAAACATATGCAAATGGAGATTACTAAGCCAAGGATTTTCAGGCAGTTTTTTTTGTAGTGTCTCAGGACCTAGACCTAAATGATAGGATCATTCATAACCGGGCAGGGTATTTCCTGCCCGGGTAATGTAATCTCAGGCGTGTACCCGCCTGAAAAATGCGCCGGGTACCCGGGCATAAAATTACCCAAAAATCACACCCCTAGATATTACCCAGGCCATTTGAATACTTGTCAAATTGTTGTGATCACCGTATACTGATGAATAACATATCTATTATAAACCGTCCATGTCTGCACCCTTTTGTACTATTCTAAACACACAAGACGATGTTAACAATTCATTTTACAGTGCAAAGCCATGTTCGCTTTTTGGTCACTATTCACACTCTATGAATCGCATAAGGCACTAAGAAAGTGATGGTACTTTGGATCAACATGTAATTACAACATGGCAACATTTTGGTAATATCATTTTATGATAGTAACTTGGATCCCTTCTTCTAATTGTATTTTAATACAGACAGATAAAAATCATTCTATAGTTTACAATAAACATTATATTGTACAATTCCTTGCTTATTCTAACACTATGTAGCATATTTCAAATGATTAAGTTTTTGGAATAAGTGACTGGCATCATTACCGAACTTGATGCGAACCATTGCATAGTTATATTATGATTATTATCAATTATATTCCTTGCATTTACAATGCAACAAGTGCATTTTCACTGAAATGAAATTGATCAATATAAGAGGAATGTGTCATCCTACCTTCTAAAAGTTGTTCAAGCCTCACATCAAGAACTGAAATGGAAAATAAAACCAATCATACTTTATAAAAGAAGAGTACTAATATGGTTATACAAGTGGACACTTTCTTCAAGGCTAAGGCGAGTGGGGAGGGCGAGTTAGCGCAGCGGTAATTCCCTCGCTTTGCACCACTGAGGTCCCGGGTTCAAGCCCCGGTGCAGACCAAGGACTCATGTGCACTTGGTTTATCCCGATTCCATGCTCGCTCTCGAAGGTTTTCTCCGGGATCTCCGGTTTCCTCCTATACAAAAAATCGGTGATTAGTTAAAAAAAAAAAAAAAAACTTCCTTCACCCAATGGAATTTGGGGAGCTGCACAGATAATTGGTGGATGTTACAATCTAAATGCGGATAGGTGTGCGCCGTTCGGCAGCAACCTAGTTGATGTGATCTGATTGTGATGATTCACCATTGCAGCGAAATTTCAGCGCTTTGAGTCCTCTAAGATCTGGAGAAAGGCGGTTTATAAATCCAAAATTTATTTATTATTTATTAAAAAAGAAGACCAGAGGCATAATATGTGGTGTGATCAAGCAAAATCAGTCTGAAGTCGGAAATCTTCAATTTTCAGTTTCTTATATGATTGTAACCAGCATTTGCAAAGCTACATTTTGTAGAAAACACTATTGAATTTAGACAACCTCTTCAAAAGATATGAGCAGTTTAATACAGAGTTTCCAAAACAATAGGAAACAAAAGCAAATACTTCCTTTGTTTGGCTATCTCAAAATCAATATTTCCAACTTCCGACTGATTTTGCTTGATAACATCACTAATGGATATAAAAGTGACACTTTCTTCAAGGCTCAGATGATAAGAGACATAATGTGCATAAAATGTTATGCTGTAATCTGCACATCTCACACACTGGGATCTTAAACATGCTCATCTGTCAAGACACAGTTCTTTAACCCCAGCTTAGTTGTGCACTTATAGAATGAACTTTGCATGTGTTGGGTACAAAAACTCATGGCATACATGTACTTTTAACTTGAGGACAAATTTGGAGATATGATTACTGTATTCATTCCATTAACCGCCCACAGTGGCAAAAACGTTAAAAATATGAAAATTTGCTCCTAATCAGACTCAATTCGGGGAACTGAATAACCTGGCCCCCCACTTTCAATGTGCTGCGCACGCCACTGACCGCCCATGCCCCTATAAGTGCCCACCCAGTGACTTTACAGCAAGCAAGCTGTGATATTATTACTGTCTGTCCAATTAACTAAACTTAGATACCCAGTTTTTGTTACTTAAATTTGAAAAAATACCCACTTTCAAAGAAAGTCATGAAAGAAAAGTGTTAACATTTGCTGAGACCTAACAGGATTTTTGTGTTTCAAAAGCATTGAGTGCGAGTTTACCTGAAATTCTATTGAAATTGGAAGGTTTTTCTCAACAATTTAAAAATAATCTGGTAGAAGTTGGGTACCATTATTTTGGAAGGTCTCATTATACAGATTTGTAGGTATGGTGATTTTGGATAGTGAATGGATGAATAGTAAATTAAATATACTCCTCACCAAAAATATTTGTTCAATATAGTATAGTAGGGCTAAGACTGACATTCAACATCCTTGCTAAAGACCTATTGACTTGTACCAACCTTGCTTCAGTTGTGCCATTGCTCCATCTTCCTTTGGTGATTCCTTCTCTTTGACGACTATCAAGTATGGTTTCCTGGTACTGATCATGTGACTTTGTGAAGAGCTGAAATACCTTTTTGGTAGAACTGGAAATGGAAAAATGAAATAAATAAAAGATAGGCTTATAATAATTGGCTATTGATATTATCATTTTACATCATCAGGGCTGGAAAAAAATGTTACTTCCTGAGAAGATGAGCCAAATTTCTCTCTAAGATATCAAAATTTCCCATAATTCCTTAAATGTATTCCTTATATGGGGAAGCAAACTTTCTTTCCCAATTCCAAACTTTCCCTTTAAATCCCAAAAGTTTCCTGAAATGTGCTTCCTGGATTCCAAGGCCCTTGCATATATTTTAGTTATCCCCTAGGGTTTGTTCATGAATGAAAAATACCACTGGTTTGAGGACATATCACACAAGGCCACACAAAAAACCAGTCATATTTTTTGTGTTGCATGAACAAACAGGGAGTAACAAATTTAAAATAAATTAATAAATTAAAAATATATTATCAAGTTATGCTCTAAAATAAATAATAAATAAATAAATAAATAAATAAATAAATAAATAAATAAATAAATAAATAAATAAATAAATAAATAAAAAATAAAAAATAATAATAAATAAATAAATAAATAAATAAATAAATAAATATAAAATAAATAAATAAATAAATAAATAAATAAATAAATAAATAAATAAATAAATAAATAAATAAATAAATAAATAAATAAATTAAAAATAAATTAAAAAATAAATAAATAAATTATAAATAAAAATTAAGTAATTCAAAAATTCAAAAAAGTTATATTCGAAACTCTCCTGTGTATGCTTTTACAGTTTTCAGTCATGTGACTACCGCCAGGACCAAGTAATATGGCATGCATCTCTTCCGCATATGCAATCAGGAGAGTATGCAGACCGACTAGTATGCAGTCCGGCTGATTGCAGGTGCTGATTTATTGTAATGAAAGCTGAAAATACAAAATTATGCAATTATGACCATACGGGGATGTGCCGTAATTCCCGTAAATATGGATTGCATTTTTGGCCATAATGGTATATCAATGACCCCTATTTCTAGGCCAATTTTAGTATAGACGAATCCAACAAGTCAAGTCATGGTCAAGATTTGGTCGGCCATTTTTGGGTACCCGCTAGCATCAACCTGGTGTTTTGAGCGCCCCATTGTGCAAATAAAAGCCTGTCGCATCTATTCATACATAGTCCCTTTGTTCGCAAGTACATCCATTTGTAGCGTTTACTATGGTGTATGAGACCGCCATGGTTGATCAATTTGCACGCTGGAATTGGAAAGTATTAAGGCCCCCCCCAAAAAAAACATTTTTTGTAAAATAATATAGGCCTATAAGTTTATGATTGTTAGCATTTTTTCAGAGAAGTGATGATTATTGATCATTTTTTTAAAGTTTTTTTCTGTATTTTCTGTGGTTTCCTGAAGCCTGATAATCAAGATATTCTGGTACAAGCACTACAAGCAGGTTGCACTCATCACCTGTGTATGTCTGCAATCAAACATTATGTAGATTGAATACAATACCGCTTTTTTCAAAGATACTTATCATACAGGTGCGAATGATCAGAATGATATGGTTCAATGCATAGATACCGCCAGTGTTTACTCTCTCTGGAAATTGGGTGCGCCAAATGAAACATTTTCTTCCCAAATTGGCCCAATTTTGGCCCAGTAATTCCCCAAATTCACTAATTGTAATACAGCATTACAAATTTTTGTGAGACAAAAATAATTTTCACTGGGCCAAAATTGAGACATACGGCCTCTGAGTAAACACTGGATACCGCGTGTAGTTAATCCGATTATTATGTCACTTCAACCATGGAAATAGTAGATCTACTATTTCCATGCTTCCGATTATTATGTCACTTCAACCATGGAAATAGTAGATCTACTATTTCCATGCTTCAACAGTGAATAGACCATGTAGAAGCTGTGTGTTTTGCTGAAGGGAACTGTAGGGCCTATTGTGTTGTAAACTTTAATCATTCTTTTGTCTACCTGTGTTTTCGCGGAAGGTGTAAAACGGGTGATGGAATGCAGTTTAAAATTTCCGCCAAGGCCGCGAATCATTTCACATTTTGGGTGCATTGTAGCCGACGGGTACCCAACTAAAGGCTGCTAGTCAGGTGTAGGAATGCGTGGATTTGGATTCGTCTATATGGATGGGGATCATTTTCTCAAAAATTTTTAGACTTTTAGCGATGGGTCAAAAATTTCTCGATAAATTGACACATGGTTGGGTCCACTTTCAAATACACACACAACACATCCCTAGCCAAACCAAACTAGAATACCCCCACCCCAGGAAAGTGAGTGGCAATCGGAGTGAAGGTTAGGTTAGGTGTATGTAGTTGCTTGTTCTTTTGGATCTTTTTGCTTGTACATTGTACATAGGAAAGGCTTTATGGTGGTGAATGGAACATCCAGGCCACTTTTTGAGTTTGGCAAAGTAGTACTAGCAACTAGACAGGGTTTGCAGGTTTTTGCAGCAGGTGGAAAAAAAACGTGGCTTTTCCGCTTGGCAAAAACAATTTTTGCCAGTTTTGCCGGCAAAATGACAAAAACTAAAAAAGTGATTTATAGTTCAGTTTTTTCATCTCAAATCAAATTATTAAGTTACAAAAATCATTTCCTGAGTGTAACAAGGCCAGATTTTGTAATTATAAGTAACTTATTTAAATTAAAGGCATGTGTTTTCATTGCTCAAGTGCATTTAACCGAAATGTGGCATATATCAGATTCAAAACTTTTTCATTTTAAGGACTTGATGAGATGAGACGCAAATTATGTTGAATGATTTATTAAAAGTTGTGTGCTACTGTTTATGAGCTTTCTGTGTTATTTTGTAATATTTGAGTGACTATATGTGAGTTTTTGCCATTTTTTGCCATTTTGCGGTTTAAACCAGGCAAAAAACTGGCAAAAACAGAATTTTGCCAGTTTTTGCCACCGGCAATGGCAAAAACAGGTTCCCAAAAACCGAACCCTGCAACTACATGTAGACAGAACACAGCTGCATGCTTTAATATGAAAACTAATCATCTGAGTTTATAGTCATGCTAGACTGAATCCTCATCATCATTACCATAGACAGGTGCAAGTTATACATGTGTAATTAGGCCAAGTAAAATAAAATACAAGTTTCTCGTCCCCGCCCGCCTCCGTTTTGGCTGCCGCCTCCTTTTGTTTACTATTTACTATTTTTAAAAAATATTAAAAAAAATAAAAAAATTAAACTGTTTTTCCTACCCTTGCACAAACTCTAACCCACCCCAAACCTTACTACATGTATACAAACCCACCCAAGCCCAACTAGCCAAACACCCTTGACCCAACCCCCCAAAAGGGAATTAGGGGTGAACTTAGTAAAACTTAGTAAATGCATGAATATATTAATTTCAATTACTTTATTTAGCCTCATCTCATCTCATCTCATGGCAATATTTATAGGAAGGAGAAACCTTTCACATAATTTTGGAAATTAAAAAAAAATTCTAAAATTCTAAAAATACTCAAAAAATACATTTAAGTGCAAAAGCTTTTTTCTTCTGGGTAAGAATTTTTTTCTTATGTGCAACAGCTTTTTTCTTGCAGGTTAGAAATTTGATAAATAGGCCCATGCATGCATTTTGTATATGATGACCTATTTGGCTCAAAATATGCTAAGGTGTCATATTATAGCCATATATTTTGACATCTTTTTTTAAAAATAATAATTATAGAAATGGAATATTTGCTAGTTTAGTGGCAAGTTTAGGTAGTAAAGACATACATGTAGCATACACAATTTAAGTAAAATCCTTTCACTCTAAATAATAAAAATAATAAAAAATAGCTGTAAAAATGCTTATTTTTACACTTTTATTTGTAACATGCCAAGAGACGCCTGTTTTCAACAGCTTTTAATTTTTTTTATGGATCCTTATAGAAATTCATGTGACCTGTTTCCCAAAATGGTGCATAAACCAATCAAAAAAACAGAAAGAGGCATTATGAATTATAAGTTAACAGATCAAAAAAGGATTTAAAAGTTTGCCCTTTGCGTATGTTACTATTGTCTGTCAAACTTTTGATTGATTTTGAAGTCCCTCAGTTTTTATAAACAAAGACTTGAAGCATAAACTAAAGGGTAAATCTATTGTAAATAACTTCATTTCTCAATTTGTAAGTGGCTGCCATCTTTTTGAACATATAACAATTTTAAAATTTTTCTTGAAATGTCTGTCAAATAGTAACATACGCAAGACGGTGCTGTAATTCCTGCTAAACTAGCTAGGGTGATACAGCTAATTATGCTACATGACATAGCATTTAGCTCCACCTAGCTTTGTGGCACTATCACTTTGTGAGGAGAAGCTTTTTTGATGACACAATCCATTGTTAAGTGTTGTCTGTCAAACATTTGTACGCATAAGTAACATACGCAAGATTTGTATGTGTCTGTCAAAAGTAACATACATAACACGTTTAAAAATTTTTAAATCACTTGATGTTCACATTATGATGATAGTTTAGAGTTTATAAAAGTGTTTTAAAACATGTGATTTATAAACTGCATGTGATCTTTATTCAATTTCCCATCTTGAACTACTGTTTTTGCCAAATTATTATTCTGTATGTTACATTTGACAGACATCTTGCGTATGTTATGGCTTGACAGACACACATATTTTATTTATAACAATTTATCCTCCTTATTGTAATATTTGGACACATTTTTTCCACAATCAGTTGCTGTAGGTCCTACACCTAAATAACCACAAAATACCTTATGTAATACTTTATAAATTTTTATTTGATTGCAGAAAATCATCAAAATTGTGTCTATCAAATATAACGTACGCAAGGGCTAGAAAATTAAATTTGTGAAGTAAATGGTCTATAACTTATCTTTCTTTTAGTGTATTATGAACGATATATGTGCATACTATAATTTAAACCTGGTTGGAGACCAAAAGAAAAGAGCTGGAAAAATAATTGTGTGTTACACTTTTATGACACCTTAGCTTATTTTGAGCCATTTATCAAATTTCTAAGGGCAATAAAAAACCTGTTGCATGTAAGAAAAAAAATTCTTACCCAGAAGAAAAAAAGCTTTTGCGCTCGAATGTATTTTTTTGGTATTTTTAGAATTTTAGAAAAAAAATTAAATTTCCAAAATATAAATATGAAAGGTTTCTCTTTTATTTTGTTATCGATAAAAATAACAATTTCAATGAATTGAGGCAAAATAAAGTAATTAAAAATTTAACACATTCATGCATTTTAAAACATTAAATATAGGTCTGATTTTCAGGTGAAATCAATTTCTCCCTAATTCCCTTTTAAGGGCAAGGGTTTTGGAATCTAGTTAAAGGTTAAAGGTTAGTTTGGCTTGGGTGGGTGTATATTTGGGGATGGGTTAGAGTTTGTGTAAGGGTAGGAAAACATTGAAAAAAATGTTTAAAAATTAAAACAAATGTTCGATATCGGTTTAAGTTCGGTATTGATTTCAAACCGATATAAACCAGGAAATTGGGTATATCGAATATGTCAAGCTGAACAAATGTACATAACTATTTCTGAATTTTGAAACATGCTTAGCAAGTGGACTAAAGATGATACAAATCATTTGTTTTGTCATATTGCATCAGTATACTCAAATAGCACAATATCGGTGATTAAATATACATTGAACAGCCATATTTAGCATGGCGGCCATCTTGAAAAAAATAGCAAAAAATTGAAAAATAGTAAATAGTAAAGCCCTGCCTCCTCCTTTTTTGAAAAATGACGAGAAACTTGTTTCTTTTTTATGTGGCCTTATGCTTGTAATGTTAGTGAATGTTCAAATAGCGAGCACGCGTATCGCGTTGATGCACACGCGCTGACCTGTGTGATATCGTGTCATATCACACGGGTAAGAACCAATGAGATTGCAGGAACGTTCTCAAGTGTGAAAGAATATATGATAGAATGGATCGAATCCATGGGTTCCTACAGTCTGATGGGTGTATCGGACGATATACTTGATAATTTTGTTTTTCTAGGCCTACAAATACAATGATGTATGCAAAGTTATTAACGGAATTCATACAAACCAACAGGGTCAGGGATTTTGCGAGGGTGTCCCTTTGACAGACATGAGAAATGGGCAAGTACAATGGATGGGACAACCCCGACTGAGACTGAGAGAATTGCTTGATGTTGTAATTGTGTTATGATATCATATTTTGTGGTAAAAATGATTTATTTTATACAATTTACAAAATGTGTGATTTCCAATCATCATTCTCTTGGTCGGGCTGACGTCACAAAGGGGAAATAGCCTTGTAAAACCAGTGTGCGCATGTGCAGCGCATGTGCAGTTCCCCTTTCTCGAGCTGGTTGCTATGGGCGCGCTTGTGCAAAGGGGACGAAGGGGACAATGTTCCCGGATGTCCGACCGAGTGAATTAGAGCCAAGCCCAAGGTTGTTTCGTTAATGGACTAAATGTGAGCCCATGCAGCTTAAATTAATAGAGCCCTGGAGTTACGACATTGGAACCGATACTAACCTGACATTGAATTGTGATTTCGTCCACATGCAATGCACACCCTACGAAATACACGCAGTTCTGTGGCGTCGGTCGTCGGTAAGCTTAAGCGTCTCTCGCCCCTAAGATTCATCGGTAGCTTATTGACAGTGGCTCTCTGTACGGCCCATGACCCACAGCTTCGCAGGAATGACATGACTTTACAGAAATCTCTTCACATTATGCTTAATTTATAAGTTGAAAATATCGTTTCACATCGTTTTTCCAACCATGCTTTCATTAAATGTTGACATCGTAAATGCTGACCTTTGCCAAGCAAGGTCAAAGTTCGCGTGTCGCTGAAAGTTTTAGCCAGGCGGCGGATGACGGATGACATGATCGAGCCGGCAACTTGTGAAACCGCCCGGCCGTATGGCATTTTCCAATATAGTCGGTTAGTTTTGTGGGGTTCATTATCGTTCATTCATTCACAGTGGCTCCGGAACCGCCGGGGCCTGGGGGCCGGCCCCTCAATATTTTAGTGGGGGGCAAGTACCCTAGAGCCCCCCCAATAATCTGAGGTAAAATTCATAATTTTAGGGTAAAATTCATAAATTTTCGGGTAAAATTCATAATTTTAGGGTCAAATTCATAAATTTTCAGGTAAAATTCATAATTTTAGGGTCAGATTCATAATTTTAAGGTAAAATTCATTATTTTAGGGTATAATACAAAATGTAAGGTAGGCCTACAATTCATGTAAAAATGTATGCATGTCAAAAGCTTCGCGCTTCGCGCGGAGGGGATACCACCTCCGCACCCACCCCCCTTCAGCGTTTGCGCCCGGAGAAGGCCACAAATTTTGGCCCCCCCCCCAATATTCAAAATCTTCCGGAGCCTCTGATTCATTCATATTTATTCGGCAAAATCGACAAGAACAATAAATATAATCAATCACAAATTATCACAAATTTAGCATATATGAAATACATGGATACAAGCAAAGACACCAAAAAGCCGAAATGCCAGGATAACCCATAAAGTCTAAAATCGAACCCCAACTGTTTTAGCTTGTATTTATATTATTTATCAACATATGCCTATTTGTTTGTGATATTTCAAGCGTTTTAAAATTTCAAAATAATCCTATTCAATTACACGGTTGACGATGAAAATTTACTGAATTTAGAGAATGCAATGCGGCCACCACCTGGTTTTAGCCTCGTGCAAGTTCGCCCCTTTACAAATCAGACCTCATTTTAGCAAAAATGAAGCTATTAAAATGAGACCAGTTTTATTTTGTCATCTTCAAATGCACTCATGAACTCATATATTGGAAAGTAACATGTTTGTTTGTTTGTCACTATTAGTAGAGAGGCCACATCGGTTTATCTGATTTTCATGCAAAATGATTAAGGTAGTACGAACGGCTAATCAAGCTTGCAGCAAAATAGCCACAATAGCAAATTGGAATTGTGTATTAATTTAAAACTTAGAACAAACTAAAGATAAGTCTTCACTCCACCTATTTTTAGAGTTTCATAAAAAATTTTACCATTTCTTATGTATTTCTTTATTTTTTGAAAATTACCTAAATTTTTCCACATTATAATTTTTTTTGCCAACATGGAGTGTGCTATGGTTTCCAAACTTTCAGGGATGGTGTATAAGCTTAATATCTAAATTCTCTCGCCAGCTTTTGTGGATAAAGTGTTTAATTTTTTAGAAAATTAATTTTTTTTAATTTGATTTTAGGGAAATTTAGAAACACCTATAACTTAAAATAGAAACACTTAATTAAAAAAAGCTGGCGAGAGAATTTTCTAAATTTGATTACCTTTCATATGACACCTTGTTTGTTGAAATTGGACCTATAGTTAGCTCAAAAAATTCTAGAATTTAGGTAATTTAGTGTTTCTAGAAAAGTCAAGAAAATTGAAAAAGTACTAACATTACCATTTTATATCTCCTTTGTTAAGGCCAATATCTTGGAAAAAATTGCTGTCCTTTATTAAGTAACATTTTTGCAATAAAATAAATTAAAAATCCGATTTATGCAGTGGGTATAAAGGAGAGAAAATCACATTTAAACAAATTACTTGTTTTCAAAAATTGAGCTGATTTGAAGAACTTGGCAACATGCCAAAAACATGCCGTGTGTAAAGTCTATGGGGTTTTCCAATCACAAAAAAATACATAAGTCAAAAACGCTCTTTTGGAAAAAATTAAAAATTGGCAGGTGAGTTTTTCTCACCCATCTCCACATTCAGTATCATTTTAAAGCAAATCTGAGCATGACACCGTAGCCGTTCATGGTCATTGGTCTTTTCATTTTACCCGGCTGGGCATTTCTGAAAAGTGATGAGATATTTCGCCGTGTCAAAATGCAATTTCTGTGATTTTTAAATTTTAGATTTTTATCCGATTTATGCAGTGGGTATAAAGGAGAGAAAATCACATTTAAACAAATTACTTGTTTTCAAAAATTGAGCTGATTTGAAGAACTTGGCAACATGCCAAAAACATGCCGTGTGTAAAGTCTATGGGTTTTCCAATCACAAAAAATACATAAGTCAAAAACGCTCTTTTGGAAAAAAATTAAAAATTGGCAGGTGAGTTTTCTCACCCATCTCCACATTCAGTATCATTTTAAAGCAAATCTGAGCATGACACCGTAGCCGTTCATGGTCATTGGTCTTTTCATTTTACCCGGCTGGGCATTTCTGAAAAGTGATGAGATATTTGAGTTGAAAAATGCAATTTCTGTGATTTTTAAATTTTAGATTTTTTTCACCGAAATTGTCACTTCAAACAGTTGAAAGTAAATTATTTAGTATGAACTTCGTTGTGGAAATATGCCTATTCAATAAAGCTTGTTAACAAAAACATCTTTAATGAAGATGCGATATGGGGTAGGCCTAAATGCATTATTTTGGTGATTTTGTTAAATTTTGATCAGAAAACAGGCCCGTAACCAGGGGGGCGAGGGGGCAAAAAACCTCCCCAAAAACCCATTTGCGAGCGTAGCAAGCGAAAAAAAAGAGTTTTTATAGCCCTGCCTTTTTGGTCAAAAAAGGTCCAAATTTTGAAGAAAAAAAAACAACTTTGTCAAAATCCGCCCAGTCCATTTTTTTTCTTCAAAATTAGCCCCCCCCCCCCCCCAAATGGTTACGGTTCTGCTAGAATAAGTTAATTTTACATTTTAAATCATTGAATTAAAACAAAAAATAAGATATTTGAATGTATTGATATGATTGTGTAGGTCTAGGCCTATTATATTATATAATTATATTTTTTTAAAGTCAATTCCAATTTGTTTTTGCCTTTGTTTTGATTAGATCTGTTTTTATTATTGTTTGTTGTTTGCCTCTTTTATTTGATTTTTTTTGGGGTTTTCAGTTTCTTCGTATTTACTATTATTGTCATCTACGCCTACACAACAAATAGAATTGTTGTTTGTTTCATTATTTATTTGCTTCTTTGCCTGTCAAGATATTTGTTTCATTAACCAATGTTTTTTGCAATTGTGAGTCTCAGATTAGGCCTAGAAAAAAAATTGTTTGATTGGCGTAACCCGACTGACCCTAAAAATAGGCCCGACCCTAGACTATTTTTCTTATTTTTTTTCAAAAAAAAAAAAATCTTTTATGTTGCGCCAATCAAACAATTTTCTTTTTTGGCCTTAGTTTCAGTTCAAAGAAAGTAAACACACAGTCAATTCGAATCATTTAAAACACGCATTTTATTAATAATTAATTATCTACAAATAACATGAAACATAAATAATTGTAATTACATGACCCTTAATATATAATAATGATAATCATACTACTCCCTATTAAATTCCAGAAAAATACAGCACTAATTTTTTTTTTTTAAAAATAATTATCTTGTTTTGCCAAATGAATCATAGCTACTGTCTGTTTTAAGATATTTGAAAAAATAAATAATAAATCTTAATCCTTTAGCTATTATAGTTCTAACTGGCCAAAAGTGAAATTTTAGGGCCTAATAGTTTTGAAATTTGAGGGAAAATGGGCAATATGCAATTATGCATGATCTATTACAATTTCAATGACTTGGCACAAGTCTAAACATTCAAATTTTGAGTATAGGCTATGAGTTTGCTCATGCATAATTGTAACATTTTATTTTAATTTTGATAATAAACGGTATTAGAAAATGTGTTTTCCAAATATTAGAATGCATAATCTGGCAATAGTCTTAGAACAAGTCTTTGGCCTTGATTGTCACAGCCTACGATAACTAAAAACGCATATTTTGTGCCCTTATCCAAAAATTAGCCAAATATTAGAATTTGACCTTTATTACCACTTAAAGGATTAGGATTTAGCTATGCTTAATTTCGCAAAACCCGGGGGGCAAAACAGGATAATAAACAATAGTGCTGTATTTTTCTGGAATGGGGATTAGTGAACGTATATGTAAACTAATAAAAATAATATTTATATAACTTCAGAAATACATAACATTAAGGGGTGGGGTATGAACGTTTGGGCAGTATTTATTGTGGGACATTAGAGCACATCAGACATATCGAATTGCATTCTGAATACGAAGAATGTCCTTCTGATATCAAATAATTTTGATTTTTTGAAATTCGCAATGTAATACACATTTTATGGCAAATTATTAAAAAATTATATTTTTGATATTTAACAGTACTGGAAGCAAACTTTATAAATCTGATGATTTATACTTAAAGTGTATGTAGGTGGGATGAAAAGCCGACGATCAATTGAAAATTTTGACCTTTCGTATTGAAGATATGATTTTTTCCCCAAAACACCAAAAAATTAGGTCTTTTTGGGAAAAATCCATATCTTCGATATGAAAGGTCTAAATTTTCAGTTGATCATCGGCTTTTCCTCCCAGCTACATACACTTTAAGAATATGTCATTAGATTTATAACATTTACTTCGAGGACTGTTATATATCAAAAATGTGAAAAATATCAAATTTTAATAATTTGCCATAAAATTTGTATTATATCGTGAATTTCAAAAATGAAAATTATTTGATATCAGAAAGACATTCTTCGTATTCAGAATGCAATTCGATATGTCTGATGTGCTCTCATGTCTCACAAAAATACTGTCGAAACGCTCATTCCAGATCCCTTAAACATTGAAGATTAACTTTACTTTGACACCCCGTACTTGAAACGTATATGTATAGGGTCTGCCAAAAGTCTCTATACCACTGAATTATGTCTCACAAGTAGGCTATACTATCGAAGGAAAATAAAAATACACAGCAAACTGGTGCATTTTATTCTGACACTAAACTTGACATAATTTTCGTCTTCATTGAAAGCATTAACGCCATTTCCAAGCCACCCAAATGTTGAATATTTCATTGAGTTCATTTGTGCCCTTTTTATACCAAGGATATCAACTTTTAGATATCCAAGTTAGTAATGTTTGCTGCTTACCAAAAATATTTGATTTACTTCCAAAAAAATACAACATTCCCTGACCTCAAATTCCAAGCACCTTCACCTGCCAGTCAAATGGTGCATCACTGTATTCCCACAAAACCCGAAACATTGTCAAACTTCACTTTTGGAGATTTCGAATTTTTGATATAACTTTAACCACTTGTCTTGATATCTAGATTATAGTTGTAATTTCCTTTCTTAAAGGAGTAATTCGTGATCCTAGTATACTCATTTTATGACATTTTCCAATAGATATCCACGAAAAAAGCTTATTCCCAAAATTCCAGTTGATTCCAATTTTGCGTTTGTGAGTTATGCATGATTATGTTGTTTTACTGCTGGTCCATAGACAATGTGTTGTAATTTCGTTCTGGTATACCAGAATGAAATTCAAATTTCACGATATCTTTGCTAAACGAATATTAATCTGCAAGAAATTTTTTGCAATTAAACATTATGTATAGCCAGAGGTTTCCAGTGATATAAAAATCTAAACTTTTTTTTTTGAGAAAAGTTGGGGGATGATGCTGTGCATGGATCACGAAATGCCCTTTTAATTAACGGTGACAATAATAAATGTTTGTACAACTTTTCAGTCAAAATAAATTTTTGGCCTATAGACCTACTCAGTTGTTGGGCTTATATACAAAGCGGAAATTCCTGTCGGATAATACGGTATACCAATATAATTATGATGAAAAATACGTATTTTAGCCACAAAAAAAATACAAAACTGCCAAAACACGCATTTTATGCTGACCATTTATTCTCAAGGGGTCATAGTTCAAAAACCTTGGGTTTCAGGAGGTTGTCGTGTTTTGTTTGATGCAAACAAGTTCATATCAATAAATTGGTATACTTTTAATTTCAACTATCTTGATGTTTAAAAAAATTCATTTTTTGAAGTTCTTCGGTCAAAAATTCGCTGACAAATTAAAAAAATAATGCACCCCCAAATACATTGATCAGATTAAAATAGTACGATGTGAGGTTTTGTTCATGGATTTTGAATAGTTATGGAACATAGATTATCAACATCAAACATGTCAAATACCGTAAACGTTCGCCTAATGGCGCACCTGGGCTCCTTTACTTGGGCGTAAATTTCATGTGCAAATAGAGAGCTCTCTCCTCTGAAATCCCAACAAGAATTAAGGTTCCGTGCCCTTATTTGCTGGTGGAATTAAGAGAGAGCACTTTTAGGTTGTGTCAAGGGAGCCCATAGCGCCATTAGACGAACGTTTACGGTATGAAATTTATTCTCGAATTACTTTTCGAACTATTTTAACATTGACGTTTTGGCAAAAATAATCACAAAATCATTTTTCAATCCAAATAATGTCAACTCACGTCACAATTCAAAATGACAGTCGGGTAAAATTAGGGCATGATCACATCAGGCACTTTTGATGTAGGCCTAGGGACGTGGAGTCGACCCTACATCGAAACCACTTCCCTGTGTAGTGTGAACACAAAGTAAGTGGATTCGACCCTACATCAACAATGTGGATCGAAACTACCCGGAGTGTCGCGGCCCTGATCGTAGGCCTATAGGCCTATGGTTCTGTATTCGGCGTTTTAGCCGCCACAATGTTACCGCTAAAGCGCTAATCGCTTCTCTGGGACTAGTATGCTGCGTGGTAACAGCGCTTTACTTCCGGGTCGTTCTAACATCCAGGTATGTGGATTCGCTCCACTTACGTCATAACCCACTTTTGATGTAGATTAGCTTGGTAGTGTGAACGCGAACTCAATGTGGATTCGATGTGGATCGACACCACTTCACTACCTAGGTACGAACCCACATTGTGTAATGTGAACACGCCCTTAGAGTGTATAGGCCTAGACAACAAATTTTAACACCATTAGAATATTTGTCCAAAAATGTTGTACGAAAACCTTAAATATAGGTCCTTTTGTCAACGTGGCCTACCTTATTATCGCATATTTCAAGATAATATTAATAATTCAAAATTGACGTTTCCTACAAATACAATAGGCCTTCATTTGCAGACAAATTCGAGACAAGGCTGGCACACGTAAATATACAACTAACATAATTAAATGACATGAATAATGTACAATTAAATAATTATTATATACATCCAATAAGCTATTCTAAATCTATAATACAGCTAACATTGAATTACTCAACAAACCATTGTCTATCGCCTCTGCATCACTTATTTCAATATCTTCCTCGTCATCAGCGGTAGCGGTCGTCTCATCTGAGATCACCATACCCTTCATGAAACATAGGATCTCATTTCGGTAATGTTCTCCCAATGCTTCCAAAGCTTCATCACAAACAGCCTTCATTTGGTGCTTCTTTTTGCTTCGCAAATCATCCGGGCTCTCACGTTTTCTCTTCTCCGATGAAAACGATGATTTTGAACCACCGGCAGCATCAGACGCGGGATTCGAACCACCGCCGACGCGTTTTGGCGTTGACGTGATTCGAGTGCGGTTTTCGCATTTGTTGTCGGGGGAAAATGATTCGTCCGCCGACGACGAAGTCGAACATTCTACATATTGGACTCCTTCTGAACTACTTGCACTGGAAGAACTCGTGTCGGATTCGTCTGGACTCGTTCGCTTTCGGCTTAGTATTTTTCGACGAATTGGCGTCGAAGTCCGACAAGTGCTATCGTCGTTGTCGTTGGCTGGCTGCGTCGACCATCGAGAGAGCTTTTGCTGTTGATACGGTGGCAGTGACGAGGCTACTTGATTGTTAGGTGAATTGCTGGCGGTCGGATCCCTGGAGTTTTCAAAATGAAATAATATCGGCACATCATGTTTATATAACTATTATTGACTCCGAAACATATTGTTAAGTCGATTTAATTAAAAAGTCAAAGTAATCATAACGCGAGTGCGAGTCGCAATCAATATTTAAATGAATATTCATTTATTTGAATTTGATACATCCTGGAAAACTAATTGACACTTCCATTGGTCAAGAGTTTCAATCAAAATTCAATATTCAATTTATGAAACTTGGCACTTCATCAAAAACAAGCTGTGTAAAGTTATTTCAGTAGATCTATAGGTACCTTGTTTGGTTTTATAATGCCGTATTGGCGATTTTTTTTTCTGACTGTGCGCGACAATAAAGTCCCAACTTATGCCCGCGTAAATGTGCATCATACCAGTCACGAATTGGTGTTGCGCCCAACTGCGTGCAAGCCATTCTTATGATTCCCGATGTTATAAGTAATCGCCAATAAGCCGAACAAAGAATAGACCCAGCAAACAAAAAAACGTTTTCGACATAATTAGCAAAAGGTTATAAAAGGTCGTTTAAATGTCGGGTTATATAAAGGGTATATTAAGAGTATAAAACGTTTTCATAACCTTAAAAAACATTTTTTGATAATCTACTGCTCAGCAAACAAAAATGTTTTACAGAAAACGTTTAAATGTCGGGTTATAACAAGGGTATAAAAACGTTTTAATAACATTCCAAAAACATTCTTGAAAACTTGATACAAAACATTCTAAACAGAATGTTATTTTGGGGTTGAAAAAATATTTGGCGAAAAAATGTTTGCCCAAAATATTTCCAATAACGTTTTAAAAACGTTTTCATGACCTTTTTATATAACCCGACATTTAAATGTTATTAAATGGTTTTGAACAAAACATTTTAAGAACATTTCTGTGTTTGCTGGGTTCAAATATTTTAACATAATGTTATTTAAGTATTGACACAATATTTGGCAAAAATGTTTGCAAAAATAGTTTACAATAACATTTTTTGAAAACATTTAAAAATATTGTTGTAGTGTGTTTTCATACAAAACGTTTTAAAACGTTGTCATGACCTTTATATAACCCGACATTTTAATGTTATTAAAACGTTTTTACCTCAACCAAAAGCCAAAATATAACTTATTTAAAACGTTTTTGTGTTTGCTGGGGATACTTCATCAGCGCCGACATCAGGAGTAGATCCATATTTAACATGTTTAATATACACGATCAACACTGAAATCAGCTGCGGATAGCTACTTTATCATGAGTAGTAGGTATAGATTGCTATACATCATCAATACCAATATCAGCAGTAGATAGCTACTTCATCAATACCAATATCAGCAATAGATAGCTACTTCATCAATACCAATATCAGCAATAGATAGCTACTTCATCAATACCAATATCAGCAGTAGATAGCTACTTCATCAATACCAATATCAGCAGTAGATAGCTACTTTCATCAATACCAATATCAGCAGTAGATAGCTACTTCATCAATACCAATATCAGCAGTAGATAGCTACTTCATTAATACTGCCAATATCAGCAAAAGATAGCTAATTCATGAATACAAATATCAGCAGAAGTTAGCAACTTCAACAATACCAATATCATCAAACATGTCAAAAGATATAGGTACTTCATCAATACGAATATCAGCAATTAAATCATAGACATGTTTTAATAAAACATGCTTTAAAGAAACACATAATAAGCCTGTTATAATTTTACATGACTGACCACACAGATCCGAGTGTAATTTTAGTGACCAAGTCGAAGTCTTGTCTGTCGTATCTGACCCGACACACGGTGGCTAAATGATGAGTATCTCCTGCCATGTGGTGAAATAACTGCAAGAAAAAGAAATATATTTAACGTTTTAGTATAGTTTACAGTACAATATTCTGGGAAATTATATTTTTCAAATTCCTGGTCTACCCAAACATGTCTATGTGACACACAGTGTGTGTCCTTCTGTCGGGGTGTGTGTGTCTGTGTGTATGTCTGTCTGACTACCGTGCTGTATTTAATCAACCAATTTCTCCCATTCTGATCGATAAACACTGATAAATCTCAGTTTTTTCTCCGTCTCTCTCAAAACAAGCTCGTGCATTGACGAGCCTATTATGCGCATCAAACGCACACAAACGCTTGCGGTCTCATGCGCGTAAAAGCAGACGCACCCCGCTACGCGTGTTATAGTCCTTGGTTTTTTTCTCAATCCAATGAATCAAACAAAATAATGTGAATGTGTATTTTTTTTATTTAACCAATCATTTCATTCCAAACATGTCAAAAGTCGCTAATTATAAAAATAATGCCTGAGCTGGACACAAGCCGCGTCCCGGCTAATGAGAATGATGAGACAGTAAACAAGTAGCGGCTGCGTAAGTTTGAAAAATGATAAGTAAAAGAGTCCAAGAGCAGAAATATTTGGTGTCAAACCACATTTGTATAAATATATTTGCGTAGCAAAATTAAACACGAATTTTCGGTCATAGACCTTTGTCAAGTGATTGACAAATGATGAGAATGATGCCCGTGGTCGTGGACGCGGCGTAACTTGGCGTAATAGGAATACCTACTCACATAATAGGTCATAATTTAATAAGTGACTCATTTCATTATGCCTACAATAATTTATTGTTCAAGATCATGTTTGCTTTACAATGTTCCATTTATTTGAGAAAAAAATAATAATCCAATTTTGTTATAATTATGCTTAACATTATAACATGAACATTTATGATTCAAAACTTACCTAAGTTATTGATGCTCTTGACAAATATTTAAAATTTCGATGATAGTGTTTAAGATGACTTATTCTTAACCGAAAGAGAAACTTTCGGTGACCTGATGAAAGTTTAGAAGTTGGCTTATCTTCATCTTTTAAGATAAGATATCTGCGGCAATCCATATCTTGGCTGATCAGCTACAGGTTCATTGTCAAAATCAGCTGTTTTCTTCTGATTCCATATTCGCGATCACGGTTCGCGATTTTTATTAAGCGTGAATTCCTTGCGCCACTCAAAAACGCGTCATGCAAACGCATTATGACCGCCGCCGGCGCGAAAAGTTTGGACGCATAATAATCAGGACTGGGAGAGGTCAGTGACCTATTTCGTTTCTTTTATAGACTTTTTTATCAGATATTTTATACTTGGGTTATATTAGTTTGTTTTGTCTTGTTTTGTAGCTTGCTTTGTTTTTACTTGTTTTGTTTTATTTTGCACCCATTGACGAAGTCATCTAGATATCACCAGTGTTGTGAGTCGGTAAATTACCGGTTAATTTACATGGTAAATTACCGGTAATTTACCGCCATCTTAATTTACCATGGTAAAATAGGGTAAAATAAGTAAATTAAGTAAAATATGAAGTAAAAGGATTTTTTTAATTAAAACTTCAAATATTGTTTTTGTTTGTTTGTTTTATACTAGATGCCAATTTTGTTTGCAATATTTGCACAACTTTACTTGAAATAATGATTTTGTAGACCCCTACTACCTATAACTGCCCATACACTCTAAATTTCAAGGATTTAAAATAAATCCCAAGGGACTGTGATTAGGGACCAATCAAGTGTTAGATTTAAAATTAAATCTTTAAGATTTAAAATTAAATCTTTAAGATTTAAAATTCAAATCTATAAGATTAATTTTAAATCTAAAATTGATTGGTCCCTAACTACAGTCTTAAGGATTTATTTTTAAATCCTTGTAATTTAGAGTGTAGGTCTCATACTGTTCTACATAGACTAAAGTAGCAAGTAGAGAAAGTGTCAGTGATTGTGCATTCAGCTGATCAACATGTTCATTTGTACTGCATTTTAACACTCATAATCATACATTTTTGCAAGAAATAATTTAACAACACCTCATTATGAAAGCACTGAAAACAGCACCCCTCCCAAGCCCCCTTGATGGTACTTCCAGGGGGTTGAGGGGTTGACTATGTCATGAGCTTTCTATATTTTATAAACATTTTAAGGAACTGTACTACTCAAGGTAAAGTTTCCCATATTTTTGTCACAAATATGAGTGAACTTCATTCTGAATATAAATGCTCTTTGTCCCTGCATATTTTGGGTACCACTGTAAAACATTGTCATTTTATTCTACAAGTAAGTTGTGATTAGCATCCTTGAAGTATAACTTTTGAAAAGTTTACTTTTAACCAGATCCAAATATTATGAATGACCAGGTTCATTACATGTACCATCAGTCATGAGATAGGGTATACAGTGGAATTTGTGGAAATTTCAATTGAATAAACACAGCCTGACAATTTGTTTTGCGTCAAAAGCTGTGTTCATTCAATTGAAATTCCTAGCATAAATGTTCTACCAAGACTACCATGAAAATGAAAACAGAATGTAGGTTTCTCCGATATAGTCCAGGACAATAGTGCCAAGTGCCTACACAGGCTCTGTGTCTGTGTGTTGTTTATATGAGAGAAAACATTGAAACACTTGTTAAAAATGTACGTAAATACTACATGACTTTTGTTTCACTTCTTACAACTTCAGCTTTATTTATGAAGCTGATTTTCATCTGGAAAGGTATATTCAACAAAACAGGACTGTGTTCAAGTATCTATGTAGCTCTTAATATGGAAAGAATTGAATTTTTATTGTTCAATATAACTCTAATTATAATTTACTTAATTTACTTATTTTACCATTTTTACCGGTAATTTACCGTAATTTACCGGTAATTTACAGCCATTTTTAATTTACCGGTAAATTAACAACACTGGATATCACCATTAATGAAACTGTATTTAGGTATAGCACGAATGGATAAGCATGATCATAGGTATAATATAGCATTCATTGCATTGATGAAGTCAGGCTAAAAATTGTTGCCCTCAGCGACCGACCCCAAATCCTCATTAAAAAAAAATTGAATGACGATTTTTATAAATAATTATTCAAAAAATCATTGTTTTTCACTTAAAATTAATTTTATTGACAACCTAGTCTTAAATTGATCATCTAACAAGTATCCAGTTGTTATAATTGACAATTGTCCCAATGGAAGAACCATTATCATTTTTAAGAATTGAAAGTTTTAAAAAAATCGACCGACCGGCCGGCCCAACCTTTCTATTTTTCCCATTTGAGAGCAACACGGCCATTTTTTTGGCCTCATCTTATGTAGATAGTTCGTCATCATAGGAATAGCGCTCAATGCATTGATGAAAATTATCTTAGGTAGATAAGGTAGATAACATGAATTGATGGAGTATTAATCATAGGTAGATAGCGCTCATTGCATAGATGAAAGTCATCTTAGGTAGATAGCACGAACTGATGAAGTCATAGGTAGATAGCGCGCACATTGACGAAGTCATTTTACAGGTATATATAGATTACAATCAGTTGTTGAATTATATTGATAAATATTAAAGACTTATTAAGCGATTTGCTTATTCCAAAAATCATCAAAATTCAGTTTCTCGCACTTTGGTTAGCAGCTAGCAGAGATGTGTTAACATAGCCTGTAATGTCGTGTATGAAAGGCAAAATAGGACAGAGACCTACATGAAAATGTAATCTCTTTACTCAAGTAGTGAAATTAGCTACATGTATTTGAATAGGGCCTACTTTGCTGTTTCTTCGTTTTGCCAAATTTTAGAATACTCAGTGACATTTTTTGAAGTCTTATCCTTCTATTCACTTTTAAGTAATTTTTATTTGTTTACACTTTCACTGGGATCAATGAATAGGCTGTCGTCAAAAAAATTTGTCATGCTGAGAATCACAGCGGCTTTCGCCATCGGGCCAAAGTGTTTTTAAAATGCGTAAAAACAACTTGGTTTTAATTTAATGCTAATTATTCCCTTTTTAGGGAAGTCTGATTATCTTTATAAAATAGCCGAGCGGGCGGGTTTTCGCTGAAATATTTTGTGTGTAAAAATAGAAGCATCCTATGTATATTATGTAGGGCCTATACGTAGAACGATTCGTGATACCCAATACAGTTGGTATTGTTTAGGAGGGGAGAATTCTATTTCAATTTTATATACGTCAAAATATTTTTTGAATTTAGTGAAAATAAACGCTCAAAAAATCGATGTAATTTTTACATAGAACCCCGATAAAGATTACTGTATCGTTTTTTATGGTAATCTAATTTTCTATTTTCTAAAAACATTTTGGGGTTCTATGCGAAAATCTTGAATAATCTGGGGAGGGGGGAACCCAACGTCTATACCCCGGGGGTATATCTGGCTATCAACACCCGGGTACCAACAACTCATGTGGTCCAATGGATTCGCGCGCTGGACTTGGGAAATATGTTTGTAGCTTCGGTGTGGGTTCGAGGACCACCTCTGCCAAACTGAAATTCACTTCTTTTTTTTAAATTTCATATTTGTGAAATGGGACTGGGCGAATTTATGTATGGCGAAAGCCGCTGTGGCTGAGAATTAATTTGAACTATATCACCATCATCATCGACATCATCAGCCGGCTGCGCAGTAATGGAGTAAAATGGGCTTATTATGAATAATGTATTTGTTATGGTGTTATTAATAAATCGGGATACCATAAGTTTTTAAAAATGTCTAGGGAGTACATGTAAGAGTTTATAAAATAAAATGTGATATTAATAATACAAAAGATGGAATGCTTGAAAAAATATACATACAATCTTAATTATAATAGTTGTATCCATCTCAAAATTGTCACATTCTGGATCAAAAAAGTGGAATCGTAAGTGGAAAGTTAGGTGCTATTTTACACGGCAAATTTGCCAATAACAGATTGGTGAGTATATAAATTAGGTTATTTTAATGCACAAGCATAGGCACAATTGCTCGTTCAATTCCCCTAGTTCATTATTTGTTCTTAATGAACCAATTAAAAAGCTTTTAATTTTAGACGCCATTTGTTACCAATATTGCGTCATTTCTACTCCATATTGTAATACAATAACCATTGTTCAATTTAATTAGCGTTTTTGTTCATTAAATTTTACTTTGTGAAATATTTTCTGGAGATTAAGGGGTCGGCCAACACCTTTGCACAACAGCCATATCGAATATTGCATTCTGAATACGAAGAATATCCTTCTGATATCAAATAATTTTGATTTTTTTTTTTGAAATTCGCAATGTAATACAAATTTATGGCAAATTATTAAAAATTGATATTTTGATATTTAACAGTCCTCGAAGTAAAATTTATAAATCTAATGATATGAACTTAAAGTGTATGTAGCTGGAGGAAATGCCGACGATCATTTGAAAATTTGGACTTTTCTTATTAAAGATATACTAAAATATCTTCATTTTTTGATAATTTGCCATAAAATGTGTTTTATATCGCCAATTTAAAAAAATTAAAATTACTTGATATCAGAAGGACATTCCTCGTATTCAGAATGCAATTTGATATGTCTGATGTGCACTTATGTCCCAAAAATATTGTGCAAGCGTTAATATCCGATCCCTTAGGTCACCAGCAGGGTAACTTATAATACCAGAAGGTGAGACCAAAGTTCGAACAGAATTTCCATTGGAGACGATCCATGCCCCTTTGGAAGACATGACTATTGACCTTAATCTTCCACACAGGAAGTGTGAAGTTCAAAGAGAAATGATGATATCATTCTTCCACATAAGTAGTGTGAATTTTAAATGGGGTTACCTGGAATCTACATCACCCTAAGGGGGGGGGGGGGGGGGTAAGGTCATGTCTTCCATAGGGGTGTAGGGTTTTCAAAGGGATACCCATTATGCATGTGACCCGTTCCCGTAAACGCGAAACATGACGGCAGAACTATTTTGAGATGAAGGTCTCTAAATGACACGTATTAATAGGCCTGAACCATAAAAATGTCCACACAAATTCTGAAATCTTAGTTTACAAAATACCAGTCAGTCTAAAATAATCAATTCAAAACGATTAGTCTGATAGCTACTTCATCAATACCAATATCAGCATAGATAACTACTTCATCAATACCAATATCAGCAGTAGATAGCTACTTCATCAATACCAATATCAGCAGTAGATAGCTACTTCATCAACACCAATATCAGCAGTAGATAGCTACTTCATCAATACCAATATCAGCAGTAGATAGCTACTTCATCAATACCAATATCAGCAGTAGATAACTACTTCATCAATACCATTCATTCATTCATTCATTCATTCATTCATTCATTCATTCATTCATTCATTCATTCATTCATTCATTCATTCACTCATTCATTCATTCATTCATTCATTCGTTCATTCATATTTATTTCCATAAAAATCAAGAACATTACATTACATCAAAAATATTCAAACACGATACATATGGAGGAAAAGGCTGGAAGACCAAAAAAGGTCTGAAAGTTAGCCTTTCCCTAAAATTAAATGAAATTAGCTAAAATCAATTGAAATTAGCAAAACAAAGCAACCAGTATCAGCATTAGATAACTACTTCATCAATACCAATATCAGCAGTAGATAACTACTTCATCAATACCAATATCAGCAGTTAGATAACTACTTCATCAATACCAATATCAGCAGTTAGATAACTACTTCATCAATACCATTCATTCATTCATTCATTCGTTCGTTCGTTCGTTCGTTCGTTCATTCATTCATTCATTCATTCATTCTTGGCGACGTGGTAATTTCTCTTACTCTGGAGCCAAAACAACACCTTGGTTGGCGAACGGTTATTTTTCTTACCAGTCGCTAATGAAAAGTCAATGGGTTCAACCAACCAAGGGTTTGTTGGCAAATTTTGGTAATTTTTCTTACTTTTGTATAAAAAGCACATTTATCTTGATATTTATCATAAAAATACAACAGAAACGACATAAGATGTTAATTCTCCACATTTTGAACACATTCCCCCACTTTACAAGCAACTTAATCAAAACGGACCTACTGAAAACATGCACTAACACTTATAAGCCCCTACGTCTTCATTTTTTGAGCCTTATATTGCATGATTATGGAATTCCAAAAAAAAATTATGGGGAATGTTTGGGTGAATTTTTTACTTTAAGAGTTAAAAAATATCATCTGGCAAATCTTTGTGAAGTTTTGTACAATTTGGAGGTGGAATATTTTTTTTTTTTTTTTTTTCTGGACAGCCCAACTTTACTTGATTCGGTACCAAATGACCCAAAAAGTGGTAATTTTTCTTACTCATTCATTGTTTTTTTTGCATTATTTCAACCAAAAACAATTTTTCATGACCCTTAATTTTTCTGTGCGAGGCAAAATTCTTAATGTTACTATTTGGGTAAATTTGACATTAAAAAACAAGAAATTTATAAGTTATGAATTTTTTTCCTATTTTTGCGGTAATTTTTCTTAATATTGCCAACCAAACCTGTATTTTTATGGCTTCAAAAGCTTACATTTTTGGGATATTTTACAAGGAAAAGTGTTGAAATAGGAATGTTATGTGATTCCCTGCTGAAAAAAACAAGTTTGGGTATTAGAATGTTATTTAAAAACATTTTGGCCCAATTATACAAAAATTCAGATGGCAACAGATTTCATCCGAGGGCGTCCTTTTTTTATATTTTCATATCGGTTCGTCCAGCCCTGTGAACAAGTGATGATCATTTAAATATTATTTAGCTGGCTCGAACATAAACGGCGAACGCCGGAATTATACATTATTATTTCTTATCATTGATTAAAATCAAAGATTGTGCATATAAGTGTGCTAGAAATATTTTTTACATTACGTATGCTAGAATAAAATGATTTATTATTTTGTTTTAATGGCAATATTTGATTTTCTCCGTGCCATATATGGGCATATGTATGGGCACAGCTGTACCCAATGACGTAGAAATCATGTTAGGGATGGGCGTAGTTTACACGTAGACCGGCAGTTATTTTCAATGCGATTTAACGTGGTACATTTCTTTCTCTTTAAAACGTCTGGAAAGTCGTGTGATGCGCCATTTTATGGAGGTAAGTTCATTTATAGTGAAATATCCATTTTGTTATAACATGTAAGTCGTATTGCTGATAATTTAGCGCTTTAGAAATGTGAGTTTTTGTAGTGTCAATTCACCGTAATTTTTAAGAGCAGAATTCGGCAGACATGTCATAATAAACATGCGTGCTCAAGGCAGTCATAAATTTGACCACCTAGGGTTAGCTATGTTAAAGCAAGATAGGGTACCAAATTTTTGATATGTTGCCCCCAGACATAAGGCCAGTCAAACATTAAAACAACAAGACTCCACTTGTCCATTAACAAATCTAAACTCTAACCCTAACCCTAATTTTGTTACACTCCTGACCATTTTGGGGGCTCAAATGCCATATGATATCATCTTACAGGAAGTCATTGACCTTATTTTTTTTTTTAAAATGTAAATCTCAATTAGCTTTTCAATATTGTTCCCAGTTGGAAGTTTTAAAACTTAAGCTTTACCTCAAAATGGCGTCTTAATTTTTTCCATAAAATTATGTACTAAATTTTGACACCCTAGGGTTAGACATGCTAAAGCAAGATAGGGTTCCAAATTTTTGATATGTTGCCCCCAGACATAAGGCCTGTCAAACATTAAAACAACAAGACTCCACCTGTCCGTTAACAAATCTAAACTCTAACCCTAACTCTAATTTTTTTTCCATAAAATTATGTACAAAATTTTGACACCCTAGGGTTAGACATGCTAAATCAAGATAGGGTTCCAAATTTTTGATATGTTGCCCCCAGGCATAAGGCCTGTCAAACATTAAAACAACAAGACTCCACCTGTCCGTTAACAAATCTAAACTCTAACCCTAACTCTAATTTTTTCCATAAAATTATGTACAAAATTTTGACACCCTAGGGTTAGACATGCTAAAGCAAGATAGGGTTCCAAATTTTGATATGTTGCCCCAGACATAAGGCCGGTCAAACATTAAAACAACAAGACTCCACTTGTCCATTAACAAATCTAAACTCTAACCGTAACCCTAATTTTGTTACACTCCTGACCATTTTTGGGGCTCAAATGCCATATGATATCATCTTACAGGAAGTCATTGACCTTATTTTTTTTTCTAAAATGTAAATCTCAATTAGCTTTTCAATATTGTTCCCAGTTGGAAGTTTTAAAACTTAAGCTTTACCTCAAAATGGCGTCTTAATTTTTCCATAAAATTATGTACTAAATTTTGACACCCTAGGGTTAGACATGCTAAAGCAAGATAGGGTTCCAAATTTTTTATATGTTGCCCCCAGACATAAGGCCTGTCAAACATTAAAACAACAAGACTCCACCTGTCCGTTAACAAATCTAAACTCTAACCCTAACTCTAATTTTTTCCATAAAATTATGTACAAAATTTTGACACCCTAGGGTTAGACATGCTAAATCAAGATAGGGTTCCAAATTTTTGATATGTTGCCCCCAGACATAAGGCCTGTCAAACATTAAAACAACAATACTCCACCTGTCCGTTAACAAATCTAAACTCTAACCCTAACTCTAATTTTTTCCATAAAATTATGTACAAAATTTTGACACCCTAGGGTTAGACATGCTAAAGCAAGATAGGGTTCCAAATTTTTGATATGTTGCCCCCAGACATAAGGCCTGTCAAACATTAAAACAACAAGACTCCACCTGTCCGTTAACAAATCTAAACTCTAACCCTAACTCTAATTTTGTTACACTCCTGACCATTTTTGGGGCTCAAATGCCATATGATATCATCTTACAGGAAGCCATTGACCTTATTTTTTTTTTCTAAAATGTAAATCTCAATTAGCTTTTCAATATTGTTCCCAGTTGGAAGTTTTAAAACTTAAGCTTTACCCGGTACCTCAAAATGGCGTCTTAATTTTTTCCATAGAATTATGTACAAAATTTTGACACCCTAGGGTTAGACATGCTAAATCAAGATATGGTTCCAAATTTTTGATATGTTGCACCTAGACATAAGGTCTGTCAAACATTATAAACAACAAGACCCCACCCGCCCATTAACAAATCTAAACTCTAACCCTAACCCTAGTTTTGTTACACTCCTGAACATTTTGGGGGCTCAAATGCCATGATATCATATATCTTACAGGAACTTGCAGCCTCAGTCAGGAAGCCACTGTCCTGAATTTTTCTAAAATTTAAATCTCAATTAGCGCTTCAATACATTGATCCCGGTGGAAGTTCTAAAACCTAAGCCTATAGCTTTACCCTCAAAATGGCGTCTAAATTTTTTCCATAGAATTATGTGCAAAATTTTGACACCCTAGGGTTAGACATGCTTAAGCAAGATAGGGTTCCAAATTTTTGATATGTTGCAACTAGACATAAGGCCTGTCAAACATTAAAACAACACGACCCCACCTGCCCATTAACAAATTAAAACTCGAACCCTAACCCTAATTTTGTTGGGCCAGAGCCAAAATGGTCATCACTCAACCTAAAATTTAGAAATTGACACAGGAGTAAATTTCTCCTCTGATTTAATAGGCTACTAACCAAAGATTATGAATAGGCAAAAAAAAAGTACAAATTGCCAGTGAATTTCGGAATGCAGGCAATAAAATACACACGTAGCGCCCTCTCGGTGTGGCGGGACGGAATTGTTAAATTTGATGTTGTACTACATATTTTAAAAAATATAGGTTTTTTTGTTTATGGTATTATAATGGTCTTCTGTATAGACAATTTCAGAACTAAAAAATATTTCAGTGGACTTTCCGTCCGGCCACATTTTGAGGTGATATTTTTACGTTCCGGAAGGGACGAAAAAAAAATTTTTAGTCAAAACTTTCCAAAATATATCAACTATTTATGGTAATAAACATTCCTGAGTACACATTAAATTACTAAAAACTGTTGTATGGGCACGAAACTTGGTGGGTACAGTCAACATTCAGAGTAAAATTTTCAGAAGGTTATTTCGGGGTCATCCGAGGTCAACTGAGGTCAAATTTCCAGAAACTGTCATATGGGCATAAAACTTGGTGGGTACAGTCAACACTTAGAGCCAAATTTTTGGAAGGTCATTTGGGGGTCATCCAAGGTCAGACAGGGGTCATATGAGGTCACATTACTAAAAACTGTCATATGGGCATGAAACTTGGTGGGTACAGTCAACATTTGGAGTAAAATTTTCAGAAGGTTATTTGGGGGTCATCCAAGGGTCATCTGAGGTCAAATTACTAAAACTGTCATATGGGCATGAAACTTGGTGGGTACAGTCAACATTTAGAGTCAAAGTTTGGAAGGTAATTTGAGGTCATCCAAGGTCAGACAGGGGTCATCTGAGGTCACATTACTAAAAACTGTCATATGGGCATGAAACTTGGTGGGTCAACATTTAGAGCCAAAGTTTGGAAGGTCATTCCGGGGTCACCCAGGGGGCACACACCCTTACTTGAGAACTCTCGCTTCGAATTTGCACACACTACGCAATCGATGCTAGAGTATGTTGTTACGATTTTTGGTGGTCAGCGGTAACATTTTTGCCACAGGTTTTATTTCTTCTGTTAATGTTGACATATGGATGAAAGTTAATATTTTGATGAATCAATTGTATCTTTTGAGTAAAGATTGCCCTTGTTGAACAGTCAAAACTTTTGTTGTTCAAAAGTGCAATTTAGCAACATTTTTTATTTTATTGCCCGTCGTAATTGGCTGTATGCTTTGAACAGCGAATTCGACTAGATTTTGAATGCAATGGTCTCTAGCCTCGAATGTGAAACTCATCGGTGAGCAAAGTCGTGGCTAGGCTTCTCAAGCAATTCTACACACAGACATAATGATGTGGCTTGGTGAAGATAATTGGTGGGCAGGAAATGTTATGCAGTACATTTATGTATGAAATATGCAAATTAGGTAGCTTATTTGCATTGTATAATTCCATTAGGGCTATTTCTCAGAACTGGTATTAAGGCATACCGTATAGTAATGTACCTTGGTGGAGAGGTGCATTGGTGGAAAGAAAATGTTATGCAGTACATTTGGGTATGAAATATGCAAATTTGGTACGGTAACCTATTTGCATAATTTTGCATACTTCCATCCATGGGAGGGTTATTTTAGAACTGGTAAGGCACATAGTAATGTGCCAGTGAGTTGGACAGGAAATGTTATGCAGTAGATTTTGGGTGCAAAATATGCAAATTTAGTAGCTAATTGGCATATTTTTGCATAACTTCATATAAAATTGGTTAAATCAACTTACTGTGGAGGTCTTTGTATCCAAAATATTAAATTGTGGCCCAGAGACAGTAACTTATATGTACCTAATAGAGTAGACTAATATTTTACAACAAGTCAAATTTCAACTGTTGGTCACAGCAATGTCATGTTTTGTCATTTACAATCAATTGTTCTCTGATTGCAGCAAATTTCCAAAGCATGCTGAAACCATCAGAAAAGACCTTGAATTGGAATATGTGTCGGAGTAAAACAAGATGAACTGAGACATTGCATGGAAGTATATGAAAGGTAAGTCTTGGAGATGGAAGGGACGAAGACTTCATTACTTCAGCAGTCCTGGTGAAAAAATTAAATGGTGCAACTGCATGTATACAGTGATTCTTGTTATTCTACACTACAACAAAATCATATTAGCCATTTAGGCAATAGAACCAAATTAGTTTTAATCTTTTGATAGACCATTGATGTTTGGTAGATCCTTATTATCTATAAAATACAGATATAATATATAACCCCAACCTAGCCCCTAACACTGAACCCAAACCCACAACTCTTAACACCCAACTCTTAACCCCAATCCTTAACCCACAACCCTTAACCCCAACCCTTAATCCCAACCCTTAACCTCAACTCTTAACCCAACCCTTAATCCCAACCCTTAACCCCAACCCTTATATCCCAACCCTTAACCCACAACTCTTAACCCCCAACCCTTAACCCCAAGTCCCCAACCCTTAACCCACAACCCTTAACCCCAACCCTTAACCCCCAACCCTTAACCCTTAACCCCACCCTTAACCCCAACCCTTAATCCTGACCCTTATATCCCAACCCTTAACCCCAACCCTTAATCCTGACCCTTTATAAATATCCCAAACTTAACTCCCAACCCTTAACAACCCTGAATCCTGACCCTTATATCCCAACCCTTAACCTCAACCCTTAACCACATCCCTTTAACCCCAAAACCTTAACCCTTAACACAACCCTTACACCAACCGTTAACCCCGACCCTTAGCCCCAACCCTTAGCCCCAACCCTTATGCCATAACCTCTAACCACAACCCTTTTAACCCAAAAACCCCAACCCTTAACAGCAACCCTGCATCCTGACCCTTATATCCCAACCCTTAACACCAACCCTTAATCCCAAGCCTTAACCCCAACCCTTAATGCTGACCCTTAACTCCCATTCCTTAACCTCAACCCTTAACCCCAACCCTTAATCCTGACCCTTAACCCCAACCCTTAATCCTGACCCTTAACCCCAACCCTTAATCCTGACCCTTAACCCCAATCCTTAACCCCAACCCTTAACCCTTAACCTCTAGCAAGAGTTAGCAATTTAGGGCAAGAGGCTGAGGTGCCATTGTTACATCCATTACTGCTGCTCCAGACCTAGAGCAGTATAAATGGACACCTGGATTTCTGTGAATTATCCCAGACAGAATAAAACAACACGTTGACAACTTTTTTGCGACTTCTGTCGACATAAGACATTAGAAAAGGTCAGTGAATTTATTTACCAAAAAAAAAAAAAAAAAAGAAAACTGGAATCAGCCATTTACAAGAGCAGCCCAAATTTGAACAAGCGATTGCTGGAACTTTACTTTTCTGGTGGTTACCTAAAAGTAGCAAAAGGCAAAGCATTGCTAGCAAGCAAGCAAGAGACAACTTTGTTGGTGTGAATATACCTCATGACGAACTCCGCCGGGACAAACCTGGAGTACATGTAAGTTGACTCATAAAAAGCAAAGATAAATATTAAGGAGACAACTTTACCCGGTATGAAAATACATGGTGAGCTCCATTCGTGATTACCTATAGAGCCGGTTGCTCACTAAAATGCCGCGGTCTTTGCAAAGCTGAGGCCTTCAAAATATAAAGATATTGATCAAAGCATGATCTCAATAAAAAAGCAAACATTGAATGGCTGAAACCTTTGTTTTTCAAAATACATGGCGTACTCCAAGAGAATTCTGAAGCCATAATTGTTTTTGAAATAAGCTGGTTAATTTTAATCTGAGAACTACACTATTACATTAAAAATCAAAAATTTGGACAGAAAAACTGCCTTTCACACACGTCAATTCTGCAACAAGTATCGAGTAGCATTGCCATCAATTTTTGGTGAATATTTCTACTTGGATGGCATTGCTACAATTCCTAGTAATAACCACACGCTCGACCTTATCACGAAGCCTCAATAATGACCATGATAATTCTTATACTCGCTAATTGCAAATATTTCTAATTTTGTTTTGAATAAGCATAATATCTTGCAATGAAAATGTTTTCTCCTCCACCATTAATGGGTGTGGTGGGTGGGAGAAAAATAATGTTCACCAATCTCCTCTAATGCTTTACGACAGAATGATGCTCCTGTTCACGAGCATTGTGCCGAAAGCAAGCGATGCCGTCACATGTGATTGAATCCCAACGCGCACCAACGGATCACGCCATTGGCCAAGGCTAGTTCCCGGAAAACATGACCTTTGACCCGCCTGAAACTTTTCTCTGCAGGTGATAAATTGAGTTTCACGCGATATACTGTGATGAAACTGTATTATATAATGCAACCATTTTGGAGGTTTCTGGCCCGGTTTCTTGTTATTTAAACCCTAGCCCTAAACCCTAACCCTAAACCCTAAATCCCTATGCATTTTAACAGCTACAGCCCCACAGATGTAGATGTTAGGGCCAATGTTATGGTTATGGTTTGGAGGTTAATTTCATTTTGTTTGCAGTCTGTGAGAGTTATTGAGGGCTATTTTTTGGAAGTGGTTTAAACTTAGTGCAAAGTGATGTGCATTGGTGGAGAGACCTGCATTGGAAGAGAGGAACTTTATGCGGTCAACTTTGGTGCGAAATATGTAAACTAACTCAAATTGCAACCAAACATGAACCAAAGCTGCATTATGGGAACTTTCATGTAATGGTTGTGTTCAAGATCAAATACTGAGGTCAAGGGTCATTTTAGGTCAACTTTTAAAATTGGCTGAAAATGAAAAAGAAAAGTGTTTCCCAAAATTGGAAAAAAAAGGATTCACATGAATATTTATTATGCATGGTGTGCATTACCCATATTTTTGGACGACCTATCTGGCACCACTGTCCCTATTTTTTGGAAGTGGTTAAAGCGGTAGCCTAAAGTGTAAAGTGACATATGGAAAGGTTTGTATACAAAATGATTCTCTTATAAACCATCATGCGCACAGTTTCCACCTCAATACACCTGAGCACACATTTTGTTCCAAGCAGAGAACAACAAGAGAACAACAAGCAGCGAACGTCTCCACCACAGTCTTTGATTACACTACACGGTTGAGTACATAGCAATGTAGGAGCTGTGAAGCTTCTAGCTAAAAATTTGATTGGGTTTTTTTTTCGAAACCTCACATGTTCCCTTCATCCAATCAGATTTTTAAAAATATCAAACCAAAGCTAACACTTCCCCCTAAAACACTTTTAGTCACTTAGTCAACAGATAACACAATTCAATGTTATAGCAAGGCGAATGTGGAAAATCTGTTGAAAACTACCTATCCAAACACATTTTTTGCCCAAAATGTAGGTTTTAAAAGTCAAACCTCAAGTGTTCCTTACAATATTTTTCAAATTTTATGTCATTAAATGAAAAAGCACACTTGCATGTATATTGTCCATATACTAGAGTCACTAGAATGAGCAATGGCCAATTCTCTTTAAATTGCAAATCTTGTGCAAAAAGTTACTATTTTCGTCTGTTTTATCACACGGTTGTAAATTCAATGAACTTTGACTTTTAAAAAGAGCGCCTATATATTAGCATAATTTCTGTAAAATTTTATGCAGTGAATTTTGGTGCGAAATAAGCAAATAAGGTAGCTAATTTACATAATTCCATTGTATTTGCAGTCTGTGTGAGTTTCCTCTTTAGTTCTACTAGAGCCATTGACACGATAGCTGGAGAAGGAACTACCAAGCTGCAACCATTCAAATGTAACAGCGATTTAACCCATCTAGTTAGTGTAAGTTTTAAAGTGTAAGTAACTTTTGACCTGCTGTCACAAATTTAAGAATTGTCTTGTTATTGATAAAATTCAGCATTTCAGCTACAATTGACTGTCTGGGATTAACTTGTGGTCCAGAGGTATTATACAAATATTGACTGCTATGAGTGGCATGGTTAAAATTATAGGCCCAAGGTGGTCTCAAAACCATGACTATGCCCCGAGTTGAAATTGAGGATTCCTTGACCCATCCAGATGGATTCCTATCTTATGTCATGTAACCAATAGTTACAAAAAGACACATTTCAAATGATGTTTTGTCATTTACATTGTTCTCTGATTGCAGCAAAATTCCAAAGCATGCTGAAACCATCAGGAAAGAATTGGTGTACAGGCTGGTAAACTCATGTTTGAGGGGCTGTAACTCGAGAGCTGTACGGAATATGCTCAAAATGAAAATACCACTGGAAACAGCAACTTCTACACGTCTAAATAAAAAAAAGAATTGTTGCAATTGTTCACAGCAAACTCAAGTTATACTCATTTGAATACAACCACCCATTTTGGTAGCTGCACACGGTTTCACTTCCCAAGTAGGGGCCTACCTATTTTGATTGGTATGGCGCGATATTCAAATGCAAATAAAGTTCTGTGGCAGGTGTGGTTTAGATCAATAATTCCTACATGTTAAAGGGCTCTTTTCAATATAATTTTTACCTCATTGCACTACATTATAATAAAACGGGCCAAATGATAACATGGCACCACAATTTCATGACGGGAGCGCGACGTTTCTATCGACGAAGTCTCATGAAACTAAGAGTCCCACTGAAGTTCAGCGTCTTTTTCGTCTCAAATTTTCTACAGCTAATCGGGTTTCATGTAAGGGAACAGTATATAAGAATGTGAACAAGCTCAATGTGCATGGAACACTAAGGAACAGACAGCCGCGGAAGCGTCAGGCAGACCACGAACTACTGCTAGATGATCACAAGTGAACATTGCTAGAGTTAGACATGTGTTACAGCAAGACCAAAGATCAGGTCAATCCTTTACCCAACCCGGGTACCCAACATTCCCCCAATCAAGCTTCTGCCGGATCGTTCGTAAAGACTTGAATTGATATCCCTACCAACTATAGTACCGTCATGGATTTTGTTGAATATTAATTAAAAGCAAAAGTTGTCTTTTCAACAATAAATCCTGTTAGCACTTTGCTGATTAAATGCCGAAATTGAAATGGATGAAAATCAATCAGCCGTGTGCAGCTACAAAAATGGGTGGTTGTATTCAAATGTGTATAACTTTAGTTTGCTGTGAGCAATTGCAACAATTGTTTTTTTTTATTTAGACGTGTAGAATTTGCTCTTTCCAGTGGTATTTATATTTTTAGCAGATTCCTTGCAGATCTTGAGTTACAGGTCCTCAAACATGAGTTTACCTCTTTTTGACTCAGCCTGTATGTTGGAGTAGAACAAGATGATCTGAAACATCGCTTCAGGAACAGTGTCATTTAAGTCTATGATAGGTACGGCCTAAAAACCTGTTAGATTTGCGTAACCTGGCCGACCCTAAAAATAGGCACGACCCTAGACTTTTTTTAAAATTTAAATAAACTTAAAATTAAAAAAAAAGAGTTCCAAGGCCTTTATCTTACGCAATTTACAGCTTAAAATGTGCGTGTAAAAATAATAAATAATACTTTTTTTTTAATGCCAACCGACCTACCCATGAAGACTTCATTACTTCAGCAGTCCTGGTGAAAAATTTAAATGGTGTATGTATTGATTTTTGTCATTTTCACTACAACAAAATCATATCAGTCACTTATTAGGCAATAGACCAAAATTTGTTTGATCTTTCTATCGACCATTGATGCTTGGTTGACCTTTATCATCTATAAAATCAATTAATTGACTATTGTTAATTGTGATTACACAATGAATCTGTGTATGTAATGATATATTGACCAATACAAATTTACCAGTAATTCTGATTAATCAGTTGATAGTGCATTAATTACAAGCATCAAAGCAGCATCAACGGTCACTCCAAAGATCGAACAAATTTGCTTCTGGTGCCTTAACCTCTTATCTATAAATGTTGTTTTTCCTACACATTGATGCTCTGTAATGGTGCAACATCAGAAATTAGTGTTGTTTTTCCTATACCTGGGTGCCCGGCAATGTGCATGATTCCTACATGACTGGTGCACAAAGAGTACATTCACAGTACCAATGCTGCTACTGTACAGGACCCACCAGCAGTAGTACTGCACTGGTATTATTATTCACTCCCTTAAAGGGCATATATTGGGTTAGTCCAGTTGAAATGCAGGCGCCTAGATGCAAGACACGACCTTACTCTTCTACACAAGGTGTGTGATTTGTGCAGGCATGAACAATTTCAGCATTTTAGCTGATTTCAGTATTTTTTTGTTATTGTATCCAGTGTTTTTCAGCCTATATCTGAATCAAATTCACAGAAAATGGTAAAAAACATGGTTTTCAGACCAGTTTTCATGCCCGTAATGTGTGGGATATCAAGGTCAAACCTTTCGCAGGGAGTGTATGAATTTGAACTGGAATAGCACATTTGCCAGGAGGTCCTCTTAATATAACCAGGAGCTACTTTAAAGCTGAAATTGTGTCCTTGCAAAAAGTTTCAATGTAGTTGAGAGTTAATTCATGGTTGTTCCCAAATAGCTCTTGGTTCACACAAAGTCTACCTCAAGTGGGTTCTTCCCCTTCACAAGTTTGATGAAAATGGTAAATTCGATAATGGAACAAATCATGTTCTAATTTGAAACAGGTAATGCAAATATCAAATGCAACCGGGGATTTTGGGTTTAAAAGTTCAAGTCCCAGGTAAACACCTGGTCAGTCCCGGGTCCTCCCGGGCATAAATCTTGAGCCACTCCCTGAAAAAAAAAAAAAAATCTGATACAAACCGATGCAAACTCTGGGTATTCCTCAGCCCAAATTCCTGGCCCTGCACAGTGTCTATTAACACCCTGTATTATAAATATTTTTGTCCATACAGCTCAATACTCCGTTGAAATCAATATTCTATTATTGACACAGATAAAGAAAGTTTACATATGCATTGTGTTATAGGACTTGCACCTGGAACTTAACTAAATGGGCTAAACGTGTTCCTTTATACCTATAAAGTATAATTGTCATTCTCAAAATTAAATATATCTCAATTTTTACATTGATTTCAAATTTTTACGTTAAAAATGCAGTAAAAGATATCCACAGCAAGCTGCAAGGCCCCGCTAATTAGTGTACTGCTTTTCGAGTGGGTGTACTGGAAACAAATTTTTTTCTTGTAATAGAAACATCATATGGGGTACTAGCAGTGGTACTAGAGCATGCACAAATCGTAATAATGTGTAGAATATAGAAACGCTGTGATATCTCATATGATCAGCCTATCTCGAACAAAATCGCAATGCGTAGCTGTTAAAAAACGAGAGGATTCGCTGTACTATCTTATCAATTTTTAACACAAAGATATAGGGATGATGACGATGTGCCCTGTGCATCGGATCCAATATAGGACTAAATCTTATAGTATAAATATTGTGCAATCTTGTCATGCGAGTTCAAAATTATGTCTTCAATGGACTGCAGAGCTCTGGATGGATCCTTAATGCTTCAAAAGCAGACCTACTTGTGTGTTCCATTGCAAATATGTCAGTTACTCACCTTGTTGCAGAACCTCTAAAAAGGACTAAGACATAGGCCTAAACGATTAACGTTTGGAAAATCTGTATATCAACACAAGATATTGAATTCCATTTTATATCATACACCTATTTATAATTATTTTTTTAAAGAAGAAAAATACAACTCTAAAAAAAAAAGAACATGTACACTACCTGGCCAGTATATGGGTGATTCTCTGAAAAGGTGAACTTTTAAGTCCCATGACTTTCGGCGCTCATAAAAGTTTTAAAAGCGGATTTTTTTTTTCTTTTTTGGCTTAGTCATGGACTTTTGTATGTATAAAAATAGTTAAGAACATCCAAGTGGGGAAAAATTTATTTCTTGGAGTCAAAAAAATTCTTCAATATCTGACGCCCCCCCTGAAAACCCCATGTCCCAATGTCACGCAACGAATTTTAGTGATTTTGTAGTATTTTTTGTGAGCAAGTGTGGGGAGTGAAAATTACCACTGACTGGGGTAAATATCATGTGTAAGAAGGTTTAAATGCTTAAAACCACTTCTAAAGTCAATTTTATGGAATAATTCAAAAATTTGTGTCAAAACATTGCTGTCCCTTGGTTTTGCATCATTGCCGTCACATTGGCATCAAAACGGCTGGAGGTGAAGAGGTCAATGTCTGAACCATCATCTCCGCTTCATCAGTTGGCGTCACAATTTGCCGTGGCGGAGATGATTCTCTATAGGAATTCGTGTAGAAATATCATCTCCGTCACATCACCATCATCTCCATCACATCACCGGATCTTGAGATACAGCGAAGTCCAGTTTAGTTTATCAGAAAATGCTTACCAATTCTAAACCTTCTCATCTGTATGAATTTCATTTTCAAGTAGTGTGAAAACATTACTGAAATCAAATGTCTGTGACGGAGATGATTCTCTATATGAATTTGTGTAGAAATATCATCTGCGTCACATCACTATCATCTCCATCACAGCATTGTCATCTCCATCACAATTGTTGTTGACCTTTATTTGACCTTTGACCCAGACAACATGGAATTTACTATTTGGAAATGTAATTGATATTGTATGTGTTTACTATGTCAATAGAAATTTATTTAGTTATTTCTAGCAAAATTATGAATATACTTAGGTTTGTATAAAAAAATACTAACAGACATGACATTTTCCGTACAGCCTGCCTCTCATTGTCCCAACTAAATGACGAAAGTACAAAATCATATTTTTTTTAAAGTGAAAAAAGCAAACATGAATCAAGCAACTTACAAGTTATCCATAAAACTCATAATTAAGAGTTTTAACAATTTTTTGTCCTTTTTTCCTTTTTGGCCTAAATGTGACAGAGATGATGCTCACCTGGCACAACCTGCAGATTACGCCCTCTATAATATAGAGGCGCCCTAAAGATTGCGCCAAATATTGTTTTCATGCACTAGAGACTTACATCCTTACAGATATGTAAAGGAAACATTTTTATAATCATTTTCAAATTCATATTTGCCTATCTTCCAATAGTACACCTTTTCAGAGAAATACCCATATGGCCATGTGTGATGGCTGGAGCAGTCGATCACAGATTCACAAAAGTATTGCATATGCATTTATTATCACGGTCAGTTTAGTTTTTAAGTGTAGGCCTGAGCATTTAAAGCTTTACTTTCGGTGAGGTGGTTTAAAACTTTAAAAAATAACGTAAAATAAATTAGAAAAAAATAATACATTTGGCAAAAATTAGCGTATAGCAGGCCTACGTTTGCACATGCATGTCAAGAAGACAGGGCGGTATGGCTTAGAGCCTGCTAAAGAGCATATGGGCCTACTGCAGAATTTGAAAACAACACCCATGATTTTGTTTTTGGAATCGGATTACGAACATTAACAGTGTGGCAAGCCAGTGGATTGTTAATATATATCCTCGGTAAACCCCGGCTCAAGTACGGCCAAGTGCATAGAATTCCCTGGTCCATAAATGCGGGCATCCTTTCAGCAAACCACGGCAATGTTCACAGCCCATTTTACTGGTTGGAAAACCCTGGGTAAGTTACCACACAATCGCGGCTCTCAACCGGCTAAAGTGTCCGCCCAGTTTCCCAGGGTTTTGGTCGACGTCCATTCTTATACCAGTCCTGGCCAACACCCGGGGCAAATTTTGAGTCAAATCCCGGGTCACATGATGTCAAGTCTCGGACCATCCCCGGGTAGCTGCGGATGTAATTGACAGGTGCATAAGGGAATTATGGCTTAGTCAGTGAGCCAGTACACCACAATTTGTGTCACTTCCAAAGTAACTAAATAACCCATATGGTAAGAACTGCTCCTGATATCGGAACTATTCAGTCACTTTTGAATGTCGTTTTGGTCCATTCTTTGTGACACTTTTTCCTGGCCTTGTAATACACATTTAGGCATGGTTGTATTTTTGTTTAACTTGTCTACTCTCCCTGTGGTTTTGGATTTTTACTGGTGCAGTAACAGTGTACACCATCATGGGTTACATACAATAATTTTTATATGGTCATTGTATTGTTCCTCACACCAAGAAGTTAAATGAAGGTTCATATTTGTGATGTGATCAAGTTAAAGCAATGATGTGTGATTTGCATAAAGAATAGATTCCTGTTAAATGTTACTTATCACTGATCATAACGCCCCCTTTTAATTTCTAGCCAAACAAATTAGGGTAAACAAAGAAAATTGTGATTTCATTCCAGTGCCTACAATGCGTGTATTAGCTTGCCCATCCTATGTACAAACAAGACTTAAGGCGAATAGTGATATGCACACTGTTTATATGTCAAGGCGTATGAAGAATAGCGATATGGTCGTATGTCATAAGTTGGTACCGGGGTATGAAAAAAATTACACTTTGCAAATTGAGAGAAAAGTCACCAATTATATATATTTATTAGCTAAAAATTTAACAATGGGAGGAAATAATTAGGCAATCCTCAACCTCTTTACATGGGATGATTTCAAATGGAAAAACATGTTATACAGCATCGGACATGATGTACATTTTGCTCCTGTCATATACATATATTCAACATATTTTGTGATTTACTATTCTACTTGTTTTATTTAATTTATTTCAGTATCAGGACCATTAGCAGATGAAGCCAGCACCATTTGAAAGAGACTGTTTGAAATTTCCCAATTGATGTGCAACCTGGCTGTCTTCAATCACTATCAATTGCAAATCAATATCATTTGCATTATCAGACTCCCGTGCAGTCAACAGCTAAACATAGTGACGGATAGACAATTTCAGTAACTTCAACATGATTTGCTGCTCCCAAGAATTTTGAGTGTTGTCAACAAACTATTCCAAGTAATTTCTGCTTTCAACTTTAGATGATTATCTAATGTGTACAGTATTATGGCAAGTATTAAGGTATAGAAACAAAATAGTGTGATCTTTCGATCAACCATCGATGCTTGGTTGATCCTTATGAAATCAATTTATTGACTATTGTTAATGTTATAACAAATGAATCTTAGTATGAATTGATATTGACCAATATCAATTTAGCATTAATTCTCATTAATTAGTGGTTAGTTGATAACAAGCATCGAACCAACATCAACGATTGATCCAAAGATCAAACAAAGATCGTTATATGGCCAATGTATGACCAAATTTGCTTTTCATACAGTAGACATTAATAAAATTTAACAAAAATACATATTCCTGTATCGTTCAGTTTTCATACATTTACAGCTGTATTAATCAACACCGGCAATCAGTGGGTCTGAATACTTGCAGAGTATTTTAACCTTGTTGCTTGCGTATGCTATAGAGACTGCAATTATGCATGTTGGCATGGCACGTTGTATTATATGGCATGGTGGTAGTTGCATGACAGAAAACTGTTAAAGCATTGGTATAACTTGATTATTTTTGGAATGATATTTATTTGTTTAGTTATATTAAATTCATGTCTACTGAATGATAAATTGTTACCCCTGTTTGTTCATGTAATACAAAAATACCAAAAAAAATATGCAAAGCTTCTATGTATCTTCATGTGCAGATGCGATATTAATTTGTATGCTTCTAGAACCACCATCAAGAGCATTTGCTTGTTCTTGGAAAACTTATTGTCGCCTCTTTTATTGAACATTAAGTCTATGAAGAGAAATTGGTGGTAACCTTTCCAAATTGGCAGGTTTATGAAAACGGCATGTACAATAGCAGGATTGCAGTATGCATAAATATTTTTGAATTTATGAAATTTGGTCATTTTCAAAGAGTTTGTTGACCGCTTTTCCATTAGGGTCAGAGGTCAGGCTGGTGTCTGTGCAAAGCTTCCAGCCTCCTCTTTCATTTGATATATCATTCCAGTTATATAACTCTTGGGAAGTTATTCAAACACTTGTCTGTGAGTTATCATTTTCTGCATTTTTGCAGATTTCAATAATGCTTTACTGTGTAAGGTATAGGGAGTTCAATTTTCAATGTTACAGATTATGCAGATTTTCAGTTTTCCAGCTTTGCAATGCTGTAACATTTGAATTAGGATGCCTGCTACCTTGGGAGTGGTACCAATGTAAACCTTATTGTCGCCTCTTTCATTAGATGTGAAGTCTATTTAGAGAATTTGGCGGTAACCTTTCCAAACTGGTGGTTTTAAGAAAACGGCATGTACTACAACAGCTGGATTGCAATGCGTCAAGGTTTTCAAATTTGTGAAATTTGGTCATTTTCAAAGAGCTCGTTGACCCATTTTCCATTGGGGTCAGAGGTCAGGCTGGTGTCTGTGCAAAGCTTCCAGTCTCTTCTTTCATTCAGTGATATATCATTTCAGTTATATAACTCTTGGGAAGTTATTCAAACACTTGTCTGTGAGTTGTCATTTTTCTGCATTTTTGCAGATTTCAATAATGCTTTACTGTGTAAGGTATAGGGAGTTCAATTTTCAATTTTACAGATTACAGATTTTCAGTTTTCCAGCTTTGCAATGCTGTAACATTTGAATTAGGATGCCTCCTACCATAGGAGTGGTACCAATGTAAACCTTATTGTCACCTCTTTCATTAAATGTGAAGTCTATGCAGAGAATTTGGCGGTAACCTTTCCAAACTGGTGGGTTTAAGAAAACGGCATGTACAATAGCGGGATTGCAAATATGCGTAAAGATTTGTAAATTTGTGAAATTTGGTCATTTTCAAAGAGCTCGTTGACCCATTTTCCATTGGGGTCAGAGGTCAGGCTGTTGTCTGTGCAAAGCTTCTAGTCTCCTCTTTCATTTGATATATCATTTCAGTTATATAACTCTTGGGAAGTTATTCAAACACTTGTCTGTGAGTTGTCATTTTTCTGCCTTTTCTGCAGATTTCAATAATGCTTTACTGTGTAAGGTATAGGGAGTTCAATTTTCAATTTTACAGATTTAGATTTTCAGTTTTCCAGCTTTGCAATGCTGTAACATTTGAATTAGGATGCTTCCTATCATAGGAGTGGTACCAATGTAAACCTTATTGTCACCTCTTTCATTAAATGTGAAGTTTATGCAGAGAATTTGGCGGTAACCTTTCCAAACTGGTGGGTTTAAGAAAACGGCATGTACAATACAGCGGCTGTACAGCAATGCGTAAAGATTTGTAAATTTGTGAAATTTGGTCATTTTCAAAGAGCTCGTTGACCCATTTTCCATTGGGGTCAGAGGTCAGGCTGTTGTCTGTGCAAAGCTTCCAGTCTCTTCTTTCATTTGATATATCATTTCAGTTATATAACTCTTGGGAAGTTATTCAAACACTTGTCTGTGAGTTGTCATTTTTCTGCCTTTTCTGCAGATTTCAATAATGCTTTACTGTGTAAGGTATAGGGAGTTCAATTTTCAATTTTACAGATTACGCAGATTTTCAGTTTTCCAGCTTTGCAATGCTGTAACATTTGAATTAGGATGCTTCCTATCATAGGAGTGGTACCAATGTAAACCTTATTGTCACCTCTTTCATTAAATGTGAAGTCTATGCAGAGAATTTGGCGGTAACCTTTCCAAACTGGCGGGTTTAAGAAAACGGCATGTACTACAACAGCTGGATTGCAATGCGTCAAGGTTTTCAAATTTGTGAAATTTGGTCATTTTCAAAGAGCTCGTTGACCCATTTTCCATTGGGGTCAGAGGTCAGGCTGGTGTCTGTGCAAAGCTTCCAGTCTCCTCTTTCATTTGATATATCATTTCAGTTATATAACTCTTGGAAAGTTAGTCAAACACTTGTCTGTGAGTTGTCATTTTTTCTGCATTTTTTGCAGATTTCAATAATGCTTTACTGTGTAAGGTATAGGGAGTTCAATTTTCAATTTTACAGATTTCGCAGATTTTCAGTTTTGCTGTAACATTTGAATTAGGATGTCTGCTACCATGGAGTGGTACCAATGTAAACCTTATTGTCACCTCTTTCATTAAATGTGAAGTCTATGCAGAGAATTTGGCGGTAACCTTTCCAAACTGGTGGGTTTAAGAAAACGGCATGTACAATAGCGGGATTGCAAATATGCGTAAAGATTTGTAAATTTGTGAAATTTGGTCATTTTCAAAGAGTTCGTTGACCCATTTTCCATTGGGGTCAGAGGTCAGGCTGGTGTCTGTGCAAAGCTTCCAGTCTCCTCTTTCATTTGATATATCATTTCAGTTATATAACTCTTGGGAAGTTATTCAAACACTTGTCTGTGAGTTGTCATTTTTCTGCATTTTTACAGATTTCAATAATGCTTTACTGTGTAAGGTATAGGAGTTCAATTTTCAATTTTACAGATTACGAGATTTTCAGTTTTCCAGCTTTGCAATGCTGTAACATTTGAATTAGGATGCTTCCTATCATAGGAGTGGTACCAATGTAAACCTTATTGTCACCTCTTTCATTAAATGTGAAGTTTATGCAGAGAATTTGGCGGTAACCTTTCCAAACTGGTGGGTTTAAGAAAGCGGCATGTACAATAGCGGGATTGCAAATATGCGTAAAGATTTGTAAATTTGTGAAATTTGGTCATTTTCAAAGAGCTCGTTGACCCATTTTCCATTGGGGTCAGAGGTCAGGCTGTTGTCTGTGCAAAGCTTCCAGTCTCTTCTTTCATTTGATATATCATTTCAGTTATATAACTCTTGGGAAGTTATTCAAACACTTGTCTGTGAGTTGTCATTTTTCTGCCTTTTCTGCAGATTTCAATAATGCTTTACTGTGTAAGGTATAGGAGTTCAATTTTCAATTTTACAGATTACGCAGATTTTCAGTTTTCCAGCTTTGCAATGCTGTAACATTTGAATTAGGATGCTTCCTATCATAGGAGTGGTACCAATGTAAACCTTATTGTCACCTCTTTCATTAAATGTGAAGTCTATGCAGAGAATGTAGCGGTAACCTTTCCAAACTGGCGGGTTCTTGGGATTGCAATATGCATAAACATTTTCAAATTTGTGAAATTTGGTCATTTTCAAAGAGTTCGTTGACCCCTTTTCCATTGGGGTCAGAGGTCAGGCTGGTGTCTGTGCAAAGCTTCTAGTCTCCTCTTTCATTTGATATATCATTTCAGTTATATAACTCTTGGGAAGTTATTCAAACACTTGTCTGTGAGTTGTCATTTTTTCTGCATTTTTTACAAATAAAAAAAATGCTTTACTGTGTAAGATATAGGGAGTTCAATTTTCAATTTTACAGACTACGCAGATGTTCAGCTTTCCAGCTTTGCAATGCTGTAACATTTGAATTAGGATGCTTCCTATCATAGGAGTGGTACCAATGTAAACCTTATTGTCACCTCTTTCATTAAATGTGAAGTTTATGCAGAGAATTTGGCGGTAACCTTTCCAAACTGGTGGGTTTAAGAAAACGGCATGTACAATAGCGGGATTGCAAATATGCGTAAAGATTTGTAAATTTGTGAAATTTGGTCATTTTCAAAGAGCTCGTTGACCCATTTTCCATTGGGGTCAGAGGTCAGGCTGTTGTCTGTGCAAAGCTTCCAGTCTCTTCTTTCATTTGATATATCATTTCAGTTATATAACTCTTGGGAAGTTATTCAAACACTTGTCTGTGAGTTGTCATTTTTCTGCCTCTTCTGCAGATTTCAATAATGCTTTACTGTGTAAGGTATAGGGAGTTCAATTTTCAATTTTACAGATTACTTAGATTTTCAGTTTTCCAGCTTTGCAATGCTGTAACATTTGAATTAGGATGCTTCCTATCATAGGAGTGGTACCAATGTAAACCTTATTGTCACCTCTTTCATTAAATGTGAAGTCTATGCAGAGAATGTAGCGGTAACCTTTCCAAACTGGCGGGTTATGGATTGCAATATGCATAAACATTTTCAAATTTGTGAAATTTGGTCATTTTCAAAGAGTTCGTTGACCCCTTTTCCATTGGGGTCAGAGGTCAGGCTGGTGTCTGTGCAAAGCTTCTAGTCTCCTCTTTCATTTGATATATCATTTCAGTTATATAACTCTTGGGAAGTTATTCAAACACTTGTCTGTGAGTTGTCATTTTTCTGCAATTTTTGCAGATTTCAATAATGCTTTACTGTGTAAGGTATAGGGAGTTCAATTTTCAATGTTACAGATTACGCAGATTTTCAGTTTTCCAGCTTCCGTCATGATGCAACATACCTGCCCCACACTCTGCTCAGTGTACCCATTCCAGTTCCAGCCGATATGCGCAGACTATTTCCACCTTGCTGGCAACAATTACTTGGTCATTGTGGATCGCTACAGTAATTGGCCAATTGTGGAATGGGCAGCTGTTGGATCAAATGCCCTAATCTCCAGCCTCAGGTGTACATTTGGCACATATGGAATAAGTGATGAGCTGTCCTCTGATGTTGGCCTGGAGTTCTCATCTACTGCCACCAAGACCTTTCTCAAAAATTGAGGAGTCCGGCACCATGCAACTGCAGAGCTGAAGTTGCAGTTAAAACAGTTAAACTCCTTCTTACTGACAACACAAGCCCCAATGGAGACTAGACACTGACTCCTTTCAATGGGCAATTAAGCTACAATACAGAAATACAGATAAGGGGACTAAACTTTCCCCAGCACAGTGTTTGTTTGGTCGACCCATACGTGATTTCATTCCCACACATGAAAATTGCAGAGCGGCTTTCCAGGCATAGGTCAGTTTGACCAATATGTGGTTCGCTTAGATGGCTCTCGCCAAGTAACCTTAAGTTATTGTGGCGGTGCACACCTGCAGTATCTTGCCAGCCCCATCATTTCATCTGCCCACCTACACCACCAGTTGTATCTCACAGACCCCCCAGCATCTGCACCCAGTGACCGGGCATGGTGACTATGCCACCGAAGGACAACGCTTCCCCACCTACTCCAGACACACCCACAACTCAAGCATATCCACCATCACCAAACACCCCCGGATCAGCATTGTCCCTGGATCCCCCACCCTCTTCTACCTGTGACACACAGCATCCAAAGTGCGCACTATCACGATTGCTATATACCCCACAACTCTCCGGGCCTAAAGGAAACATATATACACACACCAAGCCTGCATTCCGCAGCCCCATCTGTCAGGTATTCCATGCACCTCAAGACTGTTAATACTTAGTTGTTTCTCAATTTCTCAATATACATAATGTGTTTAATGTCCAGGTACCTAAAATATACTCTCAAGGACTTGGGGGCATAGAGGATTGTATGTTATTGTACAGTACAGCATGTTACAAGCTGTTACAGTTGTTCATTGTTTCTTTCACCGTTATATCATTCCAGATTGCCTTTGTTGAGTCCAATAAAGATACAAGACAAGACAAAGACTAGTGGTAGTTATTTAAGACTCACAAGCACATAATGTAGTTGCACAGACAAAAGCATCTGCGCAGTATGCACCTTATATGTTATATTGAGTTGAGCACAAAATTGACTATGATTTAGTATTTGAAAATAAATGTGACTATAATTAGTCTTTTGGAAATGACTTTTTTTTGTAGGAGTGGACCATGATACAGCTTCAAGGGGCATTTAATTGCATTGCAGCATGAACATGGCCAACACCCAATGCGTAATAAACTTAATCTGACCTGTGCATCTAGTATTGGAAGTTGTTTCTGTGATGGTGACATCGGAACAATTTGAGCATGTCAGGGGCTGCTGTTACCATGTGAAAAATACAAATGCAAGTAAGTTTGAAATATTCTGTAACAATACAGATCCCTGCTGATTTCTGTCAAAGATACAAAGCTCCAACATAGGCAGAAGGTGTACCCACCCTAGTAACTTGAGTATGCTGTATGAAATTCATCGTATCTAGTACATATACCATATTTTAAAATTGAAATTCAAAGAGTGACATAGATCAAAGCACAAGGAGACTGATTCAAAATGACATACAAAAACTAGTCCGACTTCACAAATTCCCTATACTCATATGTGCATCCGTTCGAAAATGATAAACACTGCGCTAGTCCGAAAAAAAGCATGCTCTAGTCAGAAAATGAAAACCACTGCAACAGTGAAATATAAGAAATATGATGAAATGATTTTTAATCCATTACGATTTGGAAATAATTCTAGAGACAAAGATGATGTTGCTAATGTTAGTTGTAATCATGAATGTAATTATACCACACCTAATCAATGTTCATTCTTAAAAGATGGTAAATTAAACTTTATGAACATTAATATTAGAAGCATATCTAAGAATTTCGATAAAATGAAAGAATGTGTTAAAGCTGTTAATCACGATTTTACCATTATAGGCATTTCTGAAACCCACTTGAAAGATAAACCACATGACTATTACAAAATTCCTGGATATAATTTGGAATATACTAATAGAGTCGGAAAAGAGAAAGGTGGCGCAGGTATGTACATTTCCGACAAACTTACATATAAGCTACGTAAAGATTTAAGTAAGGCTACATCAAATTATGAGTCATGTTTCATTGAAATAGAAAATGTAAAAAGTCGCAATATTATTGTTGGTGTGGTGTACAGAGCTCATACAGCGATTAACGAATTTATAGTAGACATAGATCCTATCTTTCAAAAAATAAATACTGAAAAAAAGTTAGCCTACGTTATGGGTGATTTCAATATAGATCTCTTGAAAGTGGAAAATGAAAAACCTATTCATGATTACTTAGTTAGATCTAATTTATTCTTATTCCTTGATGCCAACTATTTACAAACCGACCAGAATAACAGAAACATCTGCTACACTAATCGATAACATATTAACGAATAATGAAAATATTGTACAATCTGCTATTTTAGTTACTGATGTAAGTGACCATTTCCCTACTATCTTGTCTACAAATCTAGATGTATCAGATATCCCTAGTAAAAAGGCAACATACAAAAGAGTACACAATAACTGCAATATTAATAAGTTAAAGAACAAATTGGCTAATGTTAAGTGGCAAGAATGTCTTGATAATGTTAATGCTGATGATGATTATAACAAGTTTATTGAAATATTTAGCAATATATATGATGAATGTGTACCATTGAAGAAATGTTCAAGTAAAAGAAAAAAGGAACCAAGATCACCCTGGATAACTAAAGGGCTTTTACGTTGTATAAATATGAAAAACTATTTATATAAACAGTACTTGCAGAATCCAAATACGGAATGTCTCCAAAAATTTAAAACCTATAGGAATAAACTGCATGGTTTGATACGCAAATCGAAAAGAAATTATTTTTTTACCAAATTTGAACGGGCAAAAAATAATATGAAACAGACGTGGAAAACAATTAATAGTATCATTGGGCGTGGTAAGAATCAGCAAACTAAAAATAAATTTAAGACGGACAATAATGGCAATACTGCTACTATTTCAGATCCCCAAGAAATATGTGATCATTTTAATAAATATTTTGTAAACATAGGTCCGAAACTTGCAGCAAATATTCATAAATCGGGAAAAGACTATTTTGATTATCTAGATAATCCTGTAGCTAGCAGCATGTATATGAAACCTATTATAGAACCTGAAATTATCAAAATCATAGATAAATTCAATCAGAACAAAAGTTCTGGTTGCGATAATATTGGAAACTTCATTATCAAAAGGGTAGCAAACGAAATTGTAAAGCCACTTGCTTCAATTTTTAATCTTTCCATCTCAACAGGTATTGTCCCACATAAACTAAAAGTAGCAAAGGTAATTCCAATCTACAAAAAAGAAGATGCTGAGGTGTTTTCGAATTATCGTCCAGTATCGGTATTGCCTTGTTTTTCAAAGATACTTGAAAGATTGGTTTTTAACAGATGTATTGCTTATATTGACAGTCATAAAATACTTAATGATAATCAATTTGGCTTCCGCAGCAATCACTCTACTTATATGGCCATTATACATTTAGTGGATAAAATTAATAATGCGGTAGAAAAGGATGAAACTACTATTGGAATATTTTTAGACCTTTCAAAGGCTTTTGATACTATAGACCATAACATATTAGCCCACAAATTAGAACACTATGGATTCCGAGGCATTGTACTGGATTGGTTTAGGAATTACTTAAGTAACAGGAAACAATATGTATATTATAACTCGTGTGAATCCAAAATGAAAGATATCATATGCGGTGTCCCTCAAGGTTCCATATTGGGACCCCTACTATTTATACTTTATATAAATGATATTGTTAACACATCTAACGTATTAAGCTTTATTCTGTTTGCAGACGACACTACAATACTCTACTCACATAAAGATATAAGAAGCAAATTTTGGTTAATTAACAATGAACTAAAGGAAGTCAGTAATTGGTTCAGAGCAAACAAATTATCAGTAAATGCCAGTAAAACCAATTATATGATACTGGGAACACCACATATGACGTCCAAGAATTGGAACAAAACTGATTCAACAACAACTGACTGTAATGTAGATGTTAAGATAATTTTAGACCATATCGTTCTAGAGAGGGTAGATAATACCAAATTTCTGGGAGTACTTATAGACGAAAACTTAACATGGAAGAGTCATATTAACTGTACAGCAAAAACTATTTCAAGGAATATTGGTGTAATGAACAAACTCAAATTCTTTGTACCAGATCGCATTCTTTATACTCTACATTGTACCTTTATTCAACCTTATTTGAACTATGGAATATTAATTTGGGGAAACACGTGCAGAACATATTTGGATAAAATTGTGAAACTCCAAAAATGGGCGATACGGACAGTAGCCAGTAGTCATTACAGAAGTCATACAGCCCCCTTGTTTGCCAAATATAACATTTTAGCAAACAATGACACCTATAACTTAGAATTGGGAGTTTTTATGTATAAGTACAGTATTAATGAATTACCGAACTTATTTGACAGTTTATTTACCCTACGATCTAATATTCATGATTACCAAACAAGAAACGCTAATAACTATAACTTAACTAAAAATAGCAGGGTTTTCACCGATCACGCTGTCCGTATAGCTGGTCCTATATTATGGAACTCATTGCAAAAATCTTTAAGAGCGTCTTATTCAGTGAAACATTTCCGGAACGTGTACAAAAGACACTTAATTTCAAAATATGATTAAACTATGAGCATTGTAGTTTTTGGTTCTTGTTTGTTTGTTGTTTTTAATTTTTATTATTTGCTGTTGCGTTTTCTGTTTGGTAACTTTTCTGTTAAAGGGGATGGCTACCTCTGGCCTTACTGGCCTTTCGGCCATCTCCTCCATGATTCTTTGATGGTATTTTGATGTAATGATATTTTAGTGCGTATTTTGTATTTTTATGTGAATTGTGGAAATAAATAAATGAATGAATGAAATGAATGAATGAATGAATGAAACAGTCTGACACTGTTCTAGTCAGATATTTAATTCTGAAAAATATGCCACTAGTCTGACTAGTTTTGGACTAGCGCAGTTATTCTCAGATTCGGACCAGCACAGTGTTGGACTGAAAGAGCGTTTTCCAGATTCAGACTAGTGGTGTGTTGGACTAGCCCATTGGGTTTCACTGGTTGAGTTTATTTTAAATTTGGACTAGCTGTGTGTTGGACTGGTGCAGTGCATTTCACATTCAGACTACCAAAAATAACGCCCTGTACCTGTTAAGTTGATGTTGTCAACACTTAAAGCTACATGTGTGCAATTGGTGGAGGAAGTATTGCATCCAGTGTACAACTGCAGGGTTGTTAATTACAACAAGTATAAATAAAAAAGTACATTCAAAGGAATATGGAGTGATCATGATGGCTGTTCAGAGGAATCATTAATGGGTTGTAAAAATACGCTGCACAAGCCATTGTATGATATGGGATTAAATTCCATCTCATTTTGAAGTATTTGGCACACCGAAAAATGTAATAACAAATGTTTGTTTCTGATTTGAAATAGGAACGGGTGTGGTTGCTGCATTGAAGAATGGGAGGAAAGTGATAGGGGTAGTGAGACCAACATTCAACACATACGTGGACGATGGCTCAAAGTAAAATACTTGCCGAGTGCATGAGGAACAAGATGAGAGTACTGGTACATGGTAATGATGGTAGTGGCGACAATGACAGCGATTCAGTCAGCTTAGGTGGTGACATGTAAATTTTAAGCATTGACATCTGACTAACAGTTATTAATGCAAGAAAGTTGTATGAACCAAGACAATTCTAAGGCTATTAACATTTTGATAACAATGTAATTATAATGTTTAAAGTTTTGATTGAAATGTGAAACTTTTAACAAGATGCTGTATGACTTTGTATGACCTTTTTCCCAGTTGATGGAAGAAATTTATATAAACCAGGGCATGCGTGTGATAATGTCACAGCAGTTTTGACTTTGTGACATCAACTGGGAAAAGCTGAATGTATGTTTGCATCCAACATTTTGTTTTTGCTTTGCATGGCTGTTATTTAAGCAACACTTTTTTTTTGATATTAAATGAACTTGTATTTTACATCTTTGGTATCTAGGTTTCACAGATGTAATGCAGGAATTGCATTGGTTCATTGGAGAATAAACAATACAAATTTTTGTTTTTACATATTATCCTCAACCGTATGACATGCAGGTCCAATATTTGATCAAATATTGGACCTGTATGTTGTCTATCACACAGTAGAGGATAGTAAAACAAAAATTCATATCGTTATTCTCATTCTTAGTCATAAATATCATTTTAATAAACACTGTTTTTTAACAAAAATTAAGTTACCATCATGAAAACCCCCCTTTTTCTGAAATGAAAGAAACTTGTTAACCGTCTCGTACTGCGATCTTGTTTGTGTATTATGCTCTAGAACGCGGTACATACTCGTGCCTCGACAAGCGTTTTCCATGGCGACATGGCTGTTACCGTCTACCATGTTATAGACAGCGTGCAGAAACCAATGAAATTTGTGCAATCAACGGTAACAAGCTAAGCCACTGACTAAGAATTGGACATACGCGATTGCATTGGCATTATCAAGGCTAAATAAAATTAATCAATTTCATTTTGGTTGTTATATATGACAACATTAGTTTTAAGCAGATACTTTGTAGTGCTTTTTTTCACGTAATAGTAACATGCATTTTAAGGAGTATTTTGTGATTCTAGCATCCACTTTTTATGGTATGTTTGAGTAGATATCCATGAAAAAAAGTTTATTTCCTTAATTCCAGTGGATTCCGATTTAATGTGTGCGATTTATGCATAATTATGTAAACTGAGCTCAAAAAGAAACTTATAATTTTTTACAACGCGTGGATCACAAGGTCATATCTTAAAATACTGTCAATCAAAATGAACCAAAATTACACACAGGATTACTTTAATACTCTACTCAAAACACATGTCAGTAACCAAGCAGTTGTCCAACTGACACAACAGCAAAATGCACTGTCATGGGACAGCTTTCTGGACTTCCTCCACTTTCACAGCCCAACATTTGGCACCCAGCACAAAAAATCTGTGAGAATGCACACAAGATCCTTGCACAGATGATAAAACGGTGCTGCTTTCTGCTTTTCATACACTTTTTTCATGAAACAGGGCTGGGCTGTGAATGTGTTCCAGGAAGCTGTTCCATGTCAGTGCATTTTGCTGTTGTGTCAGTTGGATAACTGTGTGGTTACTGACATGTGTTAAGAGTAGAGTATTGAAGTAAACCTGTGTGTGATTTTGGTAGAATTTGATAGACAGGATTTCAAGATATGACCTTGTGAAAAATTATAAGTTTCTTTTTGAGCTCAGTTTATATTATATTGCTCCATATGCTACTGTGATGTAATTTGTTCTGTTGACAGAACATAAATACAAATCTGACAATACTTATGCTTTAATGATTTTTTGGCACACAAACATGAATCCACAGGTTTCGGATATTCGAGGTATAAAAATCACAAAATAAAAAGAGAAAAAGTGGGGGATCACAAAATGCTCTTTAATTGAAATTGTGACAAAACAGACAATAATTCAAAGAAACAATTAACTTGGTTGGTATTAACAAGGTTAGTGTTTAGTAGATGTTTTGTGGATGTACTCAAGTAAGTACTCCATTTTTGTAGCACAGACTTGATTTTATTGAATTTGATCAGCTATCAAACAAGTTTTCACCCTTTGTATGAAAGCAAAAATGACATATTTGGCAGGTCATTTCTGTTTCTTTTCTATTCAAGTGTTGTAGTAGTGAACTGCTAGGAATGCTAAGATTCACAGCTAATATATTTATGTGGTAGCACTGTTTATATCACTTATAAATTCTAAGCTATTCATTGGTCGATTAGCAGATTTGCTCTTTAAATGGGAAGGCATGTAAAATGTGAAAATCATTGAACTTCTGAATGAGTGATATAAAGTAAAGTTCTGTCTTAAATGGTGGAAATACAAATGCTCGGGGAAAGGGATGTATTGTTCTGTTTCACATATACCATAAAACTTGTGAAGTGGAACAATCCATCTTCCACCTCATTACATTTCAACCATTGCACTTGTTGATTGCTAATATTTGTGTAATTTGTATAAAGAGTTGGGCCACATGAAACCTAATAACTGGGGAAAACTGCCTCATCAGTAGTTGAAGGTAACATATGTGCCTATTTCACTGGCTGGTCACAGTTTTAGAACCGAGTGTTAGCGTAACAGAAGTATGAAGCACATACACAGGCGTACAAAGGCAGCCTGTGAACATACCTGCAGCACAAAAGCATATGTCACTTTAAACTCGCAATGGAGCAAAGTATAACATTAATTTTTTCCATTTTGGAAATAAAAGAAATCACAGAAAAAAATCCTTTAATCTTAACAAGATTGCGGAAGTTCTGAAGAGAAGGAACCACCTGTTAAAATTTGCATTTATGGATATATAATTTAAGAAAGAGAAATAAAAAGTTAATGCAAGTACTATGATGAGTATCCCCCCTTCCTGATATGCTACTTTTCACCATCACTCATCGTTCTGCAGCACAAAAGGAATAGGAGCTGTTTTCTTCTCAGAAATAATGGTTCTTAGACCATATTGACTCAATAAAGGTGGTCAGGTCTAGGTTCATGTAAAGAATTTCCCCATGATTCTGATAATGACTACCAAGGACATGGCTCTGACTTGAGTGGTCAATCAGTCACCCACAATCTTAGAAATATTTGTTCGAACACTTTAAAGGCCATATTGGAAATGGTCCCCCTTCTACCCCCGTACAATGTTGGCATGTCCAATATGCTCATCTTCACCATATCTTCTCCCAACATTGTTTGGTGGGGAAAGGGGAGGGGCATGCTTAAGATGAACGTTGAGACAACACTATTATAATTCTTATTTTCCAGTGACTCATATAGCGTCGCACTATGCTAAGAAGAACATGGGAATTACAGTGGGTGTTGAACACATTTTTCCGGGATTGCAGCTATGGTAATCAGTTGTACATGAATTGGGCTATAAACTTTGCTAATTTCAATTTCTGCTGAACCTACTTTTGACAACAAAAACATGGTTTGTGAAAGAGGTTATCAACTATTTCAGGATTAATGGTATTAGTTAATCCATATACTTGTTGCTAAGTATCATTTGAAATTATTTTGTAGTTGTAGTTAATAAATAACTAAGTATAATGATAAGTGCATGAATCAATTTTGGTTGGTTTGGTGATGTGATATTAGGTTTTTATTTCTAAGATGTTCTTGTTTGTTAATTAAACAGTTTGAATATATAAAACCAATTAGTTTCTGCCTGTCTTATTATTTGTCGAAGTTTGTTATGCCATAAAAGTTAATTAAGACCGTTTCAATTGCATGCATGGTTTACTAATAACAAAGAAACAAGTTTCAGCACTTTCTCCATTGTATTTTCAAAACATAATCTTGTTTTTTTAATAGAAAACTTTTCCATCTCTAAATTAAGCATGAGAGCTTAACCAGTCAAAAAGGATTTAGTCAATAATAAATTCCAAGCATCTCTTCATTCCACTCGCCATTCCGGCCCGATGTGGAATGGAGCAAACCATCTTTCAGCCATCGCACTCATAATAACTGCCAAGATGCTTTATAATACATTTTGCAGAATGATGCTTTAAGGGATCTGTTTTGAGCGTTTCAACGGTATTTTTTTGTGAGAAATAATGAGAGCACATCAGAAATATCGAATTGCATTCTGAATCTGAAGAATGTCTTTCTGATATCAAATAATTTTCATTTTTTGAAATTCACGATATAATACAAATTTTATGACAAATTATTAAAATTTGATATTTTTCACATTTTGATATATAACAATTCTCAAGTAAATTTTATAAATCTAATGATATATTTGTAAAGTGTATGTAGCTGGGAGGAAAAGCCGGCAATAAATTGAAAATGTTAACTTTTCATATTGAAGATATGGATTTTTTACAAAAAAAGACCTAATTTTTTTTGGTGTTTTTGGAAAAAAAATCCATATCTTCAATACGAAAGGTCAAAATTTTGAATTGTTCGTCGGCTTTTCATCCCACCTACATACACTTTAAGTTTAAATCATCAGATTGATTAAGCTTACTTCGAGTACTGTTAAATATCAAAAATTATTTGATATCAGAAGGACATTCTTCGTATTCAGAATGTAATTCGATACGTCTGATGTGCTCTAATGTCCCACAATAAATACTGTCCAAACGTTCATACCCCATCCCTTAAGTGTCTTTCTTGGCTTACAGCTGGTGTTCAAAATTGTCACTGAACTATTGCATCTAGGGAAGGATAATCAAGGATTTGGATCTGAAGGTGAGGTTTAAAAGGGAAGACGAACTTATACTGGTATTCAGCTAATTGGTAGTTCCGTCTCCCTTTAGAATCCCAAATGCTTCCCTAGACCAGCTGCCTTAATCTTTGTGTGCAGTATTCCACTAGTCCCCAGGCAGGGAAGAATTACTGGCCCAACTCTTCCCTGTTTTTATGCTAAAGCATGATTTCCCTCGAAATAATGGGGAATGGGGAAAAGCCAAGGGAAGGGACTGCTGTACCCATTATAACTCTTCCATAAGGCTGCGATCACAGAAGTATACGGTATACGCTCATTTGATCAGGCTGAGTTCATATAGGAGTATACTATGTGCACTCAGCCTGATCGAATGAGCGTATTTCGAATAGCGAGTATAGGTCAGTTTACCAATTTTCTTCGTCTAATCAAATGCCTGTAACTTTACTTCTTGAGGTCACATTGCATTCAATGAGGTGTCATAATGTGCAGAATTAGATAGTGCATCTATTAAAAAAATGAATTTACCCACATATGGTTTAGTTTTAAAATTAGTACGGTATACGCTGCACTAAAATCGAACATGCACGATTCCCACTATACTATACACAGGTATACTGCCTTTTCGAATAGTGCCCTCTTATGTGACCCGGTACTATGAAATTTCCTTGTTTGATTTAAGCTATCTGCGTGCACCTGCAAAAGCGTGCACCTTATACCCGAATAGTATACTTCTATGTGATCGCAGCCTAAATGACACTTGATGAATTCACCTACCCTACATGGCAGTCACTGCCAGCCAGTGACCCAACCACCTATTTCATCCCAAAATGGCCATAAAACCAGGGCTGTCACCTTTTTGGAATTGCTTGGCGTGAGACAGAGGCGTACCGGGATTTGCCGACTCCAATGTTCATTTTGTACCATGAATATTTGAGCCACGGCGCTCGGGAATGTTTAAAAAGCGGGGGTAGGAGCAACAACAAATTATTCATGACGATGCGTGAGATGTTACTCATTTTCCAGCTTTTTTTGCGTCAGATTTACTACCTAGGCGATTTACTACCTAGGCGTGAGATTATACTACCTTGGCCAATGCGTGAGAGTTGACAGCCCTGATAAAACATAATAATACATGCTTCAGTTATAGACTTTCCCCCCAAATTAGATCATTTTATCTTCCTTGAATCCTTTTTCTTTTTCAAAACACAAAATTCTTCTCCAAAGGGGTAAAATTATTCCCTCCCCTTTGGGGGGTGAATAACAGAAAAATAGATGCCCCTGGTACTGCCCATCAAATTGCAGTATAACATCCATCTTATTTGTAGATTTATGTAATAAAAGGTCATGAAACTATGAATTGTAATCATTTCAAGAGGGTCTAATGTTGAATTTGGAAGAAGAGAGTGTTTCATGACAACATAGCTGATGGGTATACCAATCATTTTGATACATGCTGTATAAAGATCAGTTCTATATACTTCCTGACCCTGCACAGCAAATTTAACATGATTTGCATGATGGTTTACAGGAATCTATTGCACTATAAGGCTGAGTTCACATAGAAGTATACGGTATTAAGCTATATATGAAATACGCTCATTCGATCAGGCTGAGTTCATATAGGAGTATACTATGTGAACTCAGCCTGATCGAATGAGCGATTTTCAGATAGCTTAATAGCTTAGTATGTCAGTTTACCCATTTTCTTCGCCTTATCAAATGCTTGTAACTTTACTTCTTGAGGTCACATTGCATTCAATGAGGTGTCATAATGTGCAGAATTAGATAGTGCATCTATTAAAAACATGAATTTACCCACATATGGTTTAGGTTTTTAAAATAAGGATGGTATACGCTGCACTAAAATCGAACATGCACGATTCCCACTATACTATACTATACGCAGGTATACGGCCTTTTCGAATAGCTCTTACATGACCCGGTACTATGAAATTACCTTGCTCGATTTAAGCTATATGTGTGCACCTGCAAAACGTGCATCGTATACCCGAATAGTATACTTCTATGCGATCGTAGCCTTATGTGACCTGGTACTATGAAATTGCCTTGCTCGATTTGAGGTATACGCGTGCACCTGCAAAACGTGCACCGTATACCCGAATAGTATACTTCTATGTGATCGCAGCCTAACAGGTGCAACTACCAAAGTTGTTCATGGTGTATGGAATGATTGGAGCCACACTAAAAGGGCAATCTGTAAAGTGTGCAGAAGGTTATGGGTTTGGCATAATAGTTCCCAATAAATAACTGAGGTTTTTTTTTTAATATCCATGGCCAGTTCACAGACAAGATGGACAATATGCTTTCACTTTGGAAATGCTGTATAATTTATTAGACACATGACATATTTATATATACTTCATTATAGAACATGCAGATAATAACGGGCACAGCCTCATCCCCTTACATTTTTTTGTAAGCTTGCTTGTTTAAAATTACATTGAAATTGGGAATTAATCATTTATTTGCAACTGCTTTCTAAAATTTAACAACCGGTCAGGTTAACAATAGGATAGTCACACCATTCCCCTGCATATTAATTTCCCTCTAAACATTAAATATTATACACATGAGTGCGCCGGAAATATGCCATAGAAGTAGTGATGAAACAGGATTAATAACCATAGGAATGAGTTTACACTATCTTTCAATGTATCGCCCTGCACTATAAGCAGGATGCCCTCTTCACCTGTGTATGTGTGTGCAATGATACCATTCTTTTTGAAGACATTAAACTAGCTGGTGCAAGTCATCAGCATGATGTGAAAATTCTATAGAATTACGATTCTTTATCCCTGTTCTTTGATAATCTATGTGGCGTGGGGTGATGTCTAGTGCAGAACAATACATTTAAAAGAAGTCTTCAGCAATCATAACATTATGCCTTATATGTTAGGAAAATTATTATGAAGCACAAAACACATGGTTTTTATTTTAAACAAACTCATATTGACCATAAAAACGAAAACAGCCGTGTCTCAACGCACGATATTCTGAAACATTCAAAATTCCCAGGCGCCGAAATTGTCTGGTGCCATGCTGTCCCAGTAATTCAATGAGGGTTGGCGACAATTGAGCACAAATAACCATGACGTCATTGCACTAGACAACTAGTTTTTATTTGTTTTTTTATGGTAAATATGAGTTTGTTAGAAATAAAACCATTCGTGCTTGACTATGATAATTATTTTCTACACAAGGCATAATGTCATAATTGCTGGAGACTTCCTTTCATAAAAATGTAAACCCATTGCTATAGTAATTAATCGTGTTATATCACTACCCCTCAGACTCCCGCTCCCTGCGTTTCTGTTTTGGACACACAAGTCATGGACTTTTTGTTGTAATGATAACAACAAGTGTCAAATTGGTCCACAAATTGGTGTCAATTGGGACTTGATTTTGATATTTTTTACAAATACTGAGGGGCACATCCACCTCCTGTGTATGGATCAAGAGGTGCCCGTTTTGGACACCCATACACTTTTTGTGTTTAAGCAATGATAACAACAATAGTGTCAAAAAATGAAAAATGCCACCAGTTGGGACTCTATATCACTACCCTCAGAAACCTCTTCCCTGTGTATGGATAGAGAAGTGTCAATTTTGGCTTCTATTTTGGACACTATGCACTTTTTGTTTTAAAGCCATGATGCGTGATTTGCATAAAGAATATATTCCTATTTGAATGTTAGTTTGCACTGATCACATTGTACCCATTTAATTTTTAGCCAAACAAATTGCTTTTTCATTCCACCTACAATGCCTGTATTAGCTGCCTATCGTATTATTATCATGGCGTAGCTTCACACAGCTAGGACGAACAAACAAAACGTAACACGAATATTGATATCACTGAGTGATATGCACAGTTTATACGTCAAGACGTTAGAGGAATAGATCAATGATTCACTAATAACACATGCACACGATGTATTTAGCCACCACTCGATCGGCGTATTCTGAATAAAACCGGAGATCTCCAGTTTTATTATAAAAGCTTAAATTTTACTGTAATTAAAGCACTTCAGCCATGGTTTTTTAGTACACCATTGGGCATTACAATCATGCAAAATTAGAAATTCAACAAAAATTGGGGGCATCACTGTGGAGCAAATCACACATACGGCTTTAAGTAATAATAACAACAAGTGTCAAAATGGTGACTTTATTTTGAATTTTTTATTACAAATACTGAGGGGGCACGTCCCCTAAGGCACCCCCTACATATGAATAAGGAGATGTTCATTTTGGCTTCTATTTTGAACAACTGCCTCCCCCCAATTCTTGAAACAATTGCACGGAGCGCGCGAAAATAAGGCCTACCACTAATTAATTTTGGTTACTAGAAGTTCGGTCTTAAAATGTTCTTTCAATTGATCTTGTGCTGAAATCCGCACAAACATTTTGACTTTCATCACTTAGAGGGGTGCAAAATCGATGCTGAATTGGTCAATTTGGTGCCCCCCTAAGGGTGGCGCCCAGGGCACATTGCCCACCCCTAGTTACGCCACTGCAAATTATAGGAATATTTGTTTTTACTATCCTCTACCTGCGATAGTGCGCCATATCAATGCTCACATCTACAACTGATATACGCTAGTATATCAATGCTCACATCTACTGTTGATATCAGGTAGTTTATCAATGGTCACATCTACTGCTGATAACAGATAGTTTATCAATGTTCACATCTACTACTAGTTCAGCTATTGTATCAATGCTCACATCTACTGCTGATATCAGATAGTTTATCAATGCTCACATCTACTACTATAACAGCTATTGTATCAATGCTCACATCTGCTGATATCAGATAGTTTATCAATGCTCACATCTACTGCTGATATCAAATAGTTTATCAATGCTCATATCTACTGCTGATAACAGATAGTTTATCAATGTTCACATCTACTGCTATAACAGCTATTGTATCACTGCTCACATCTACTGCTGATATCAGATAGTTTACCAATGCTTACAAGTACTACTTATATCAGCTAGTATATCAATGCTCACATCTACTGCTGATATCAGGTAGTTTATCAATGCTCATATCTACTGCTGATAACAGATAGTTTATCATTGTTCACATCTACTACTATAACAGTTATTGTATCAATGTTCACATCTACTGCTGATATCAGATAGTTTACCAATGCTCACATCTACTGCTGATAACAGATAGTTTATCATTGTTCACATCTACTACTATAACAGCTATTGTATCAATGTTCACATCTACTGCTGATATCAGATAGTTTACCAATGCTCACATCTACTACTGATATCAGCTAGTATATCAATGCTCACATCTACTGCTGATATCAGGTAGTTTATCAATGTTCACATCTACTACTATAACAGCTATTGTATCAATGCTCACATCTACTGCTGATATCAGATAGTTTATCAATGCTCACATCTACTACTGATATCAGCTAGTGTATCAATGCTCGCATCTACTACTGATATCAGGTAGTTTATCAATGCTCACATCTACTACTGATATCAGCTAGTATATCAATGCTCATATCTACTGTTGATATCAGGTAGTTTATCAATGCTCACATCTACTGCTGATAACAGATAGTTTATCATTGTTCACATCTACTACTACAACAGCTATTGTCTCAATGCTCACATCTACTGCTGATATCAGATAGTTTACCAATGCTCACATCTACTGCTGATAACAGATAGTTTATCATTGTTCACATCTACTACTATAACAGCTATTGTATCAATGCTCACATCTACTGCTGATATCAGATAGTTTATCAATGCTCACATCTACTACTGATATCAGATAGTTTACCAATGCTCACATCTACTACTGATATCAGCTAGTATATCAATGCTCACATCTACTACTGATATCAGCTAGTATGTCAATGCTCACATCTACTGTTGATATCAGGTAGTTTATCAATGCTCACATCTACTGCTGATAACAGATAGTTTATCATTGTTCACATCTACTACTATAACAGCTATTGTCTCAATGCTCACATCTACTGCTGATATCAGATAGTTTACCAATGCTCACATCTACTGCTGATAACAGATAGTTTATCAATGCTCACATCTACTGCTATAACAGCTATTGTATCAATGCTCACATCTACTGCTGATATCAGATAGTTTATCAATGCTTACAACTACTGCTGATATCAAATAGTTTATCAATGCTCACATCTACTGCTGATAACAGATAGTTTATCGATGTTCACATCTACTGCTATAACAGCTATTGTATCAATGCTCACATCTACTGCTGATATCAGATAGTTTACCAATGCTCACATCTACTACTGATATCAGCTAGTATATCAATGCTCACATCTACTGCTGATATCAGGTAGTTTATCAATGCTCACATCTACTGCTGATAACAGATAGTTTGTCATTGTTCACATCTACTACTATAACAGCTATTGTCTCAATGCTCACATCTACTGCTGATATCAGATAGTTTATCAATGCTCACATCTACTGCTATAACAGCTATTGTATCAATGCTCACATCTACTGCTGATATCAGATAGTTTATCAATGTTCACATCTACTGCTGATATCAAATAGTTTATCAATGCTCACATCTACTGCTGATATCAGATAGTTTATCAATGCTCACATCTACTGCTGATATCAAATAGTTTATCAATGCTCACATCTACTGCTGATAACAGATAGTTTATCAATGTTCACATCTACTGCTATAACAGCTATTGTATCAATGTTCACATCTACTGCTGATATCAGATAGTTTACCAATGCTCACATCTACTGCTGATATCAGGTAGTTTATCAATGCTCACATCTACTGCTGATAACAGATAGTTTATCAATGTTCACATCTACTGCTATAACAGCTATTGTATCAATGCTCACATCTACTGCTGATATCAAATAGTTTATCAATGCTCACATCTACTGCTGATAACAGATAGTTTATCATTGTTCACATCTACTACTATAACAGCTATTGTATCAATGCTCACATCTACTGCTGATATCAGATAGTTTACCAATGCTCACATCTACTACTGATATCAGCTAGTATATCAATGCTCACATCTACTGCTGATATCAGGTAGTTTATCAATGTTCACATCTACTACTATAACAGCTATTGTATCAATGCTCACATCTACTGCTGATATCAGCTAGTATATCAATGCTCACATCTACTACTGATATCAGGTAGTTTATTAATGCTCACATCTACTGCTGATATCAGATAGTTTATCAATGCTCACATCTACTACTGATATCAGCTAGTATATCAATGCTCACATCTACTACTGATATCAGGTAGTTTATTAATGCTCACATCTACTGCTGATATCAGATAGTTTATCAATGCTCACATCTACTGCTGATATCAGCTAGTATATCAATGCTCACATCTACTACTGATATCAGGTAGTTTATTAATGCTCACATCTACTGCTGATATCAGATAGTTTATCAATGCTCACATCTACTGCTGATATCAGCTAGTATATCAATGCTCACATCTACTACTGATATCAGGTAGTTTATTAATGCTCACATCTACTGCTGATATCAGATAGTTTATCAATGCTCACATCTACTGCTGATATCAGATAGTTTATCAATGCTCACATCTACTACTGATATCAGCTATAAGCTATTGTATCAATGCTCTCATTTACTGCTAATATCAAGTAATTTATCAATGTATCTTAGTAGGCTGTACATGGTGCTTACCCAGCCCTATTAATAAATTATACTAATGTTTCAGCAGATGTGGTGAGGTGCAGTGCATCATATTGTTTTTAAGATTGGTTATATTGTTTTTTACTGCATCTGTCACAATGCTATTTGGATAGTCTAGTCACAATCTAAGAACAGAAGGAGGAAATAATCTGATTTTGATATTCACTATAAAAGCAGTGGCACACAGTGCTTTATAAAATGCTTGTAAATAAATGTGCAAGATTGCTGCAACTTGATTTGACTTATTTTCATTTATTGCAGTGGAATTCATCTATCATGATATTCTTTAAACTTAAGCTTGACAGGTGGGCAGAGTTTGCCATACCGGGCCGTGGTGTGTTGTAGCATTGCAATACTTTATTAGTGTAAATTGCCACACAGTTCCTTTGCATCCCCAGTGCAGCCATTCCTGTGAACAAAAAGAAAAAAAATGCAAAATGACATTTTTAATACTTAATTTTATAGAACCTATGATGAGAGGCTGCAATAATGCAATGGTTACAATCCAAATTCACTATTTTTGACATGACATAAGTAGATCATATACAGGTTGCATCACAAAATTACAGTTGTGCACCTTTTCATGTACAAATTTTCATTATGAAAATTTGTACATAAAAATTGGTTACATTTTCTATTAAGATCAAATTACAAAACATGTGGATTTTTGTGCCTCTATATATAACTGAAGTATTAATAAACAAAAGATTGATGTAACCATATGAACACAAATAATTTCACTACAGGGTTAAAACAAATGACCGCTCCTGATCAAAACCAAAAGAGAGACCCAGAGAGGGGGACACTTAACCATAATAGTGTTCATACGTGCGACCAAATGTTTTCAAAATGCCCCAAAACAAGTTTTGGCCTCTTTGGCAAAAACACCTCCCAAACAAGGATTTCAAATACAATTTCTCATCAAATTTGGCCCCCAGGAAAAATACATCTACATTTTGTATACCTACCTGTACCATAGCAAATGTCCAGTACCCACTGTTGATGTATGGTTGTAGCCCCCTATGACTTCCTTCTATAACTTCACTGGTTATTGATTCTTGTCAACTGGTGCTCCATCTGCATTATATGAAATAGATGGTGTAGGGATCCTACCTACAAAATGTTTGTAAAAACAGGGAAAAAGAACTGGTTATAATGTTGAATGTACTATAATATGAGGTGGTTGTCCTAATATTAGGACAACTAAATCTAACATTGGACACATTTTGGTGCTGCTTGGCATTATGCTAGAGAACAGGATTGAACATTACACTGTGTGTGCAAATATTGGCGGAAGAATATAAAGTGTCAATCACACCGGACTGCCGCGATTAAGTTGAATCTTGTTTTATACTAATGTTAAATAGGCCAAGTATTTTTTAAACTCTGCACGATTACACATTAAGTGCCAGCTACAAACAGGAAAAGACTTATTATGACTTTTCAAACTTCTGTAGATGACCTCTGAAACAAAATACGATTTGGAACACTACAGGCAGCAATATATAGAGCAAGTAATTTCCTGTGTTTTCATTGGATAAGCGCCCCAATTTACTGACATGATAAATCTGGTATCATACCTGCTGAGCGTCACATGTGCGTGTCGAGGCACCGTATCATGTTAGTAAGGACATACCGCATGTACGGTTCTGCATGACAACTTATGCACACAGCAATGATTGTTTGATAACAGTCATGGCGCCTCAATAATAGGCTACAAAGCCGGTGTGTCCATATTTAAAACACAGATTTCACTGAGATTTGCCACTCCAAATAACACAGAGAGCTTCTCTGAACAACACTGTGCAACGATAAGCGGGTTTCAGTGGTCTCAGCCGCAGAGTTGAGTTGGTGTGGGAGATGACCGTGCTGGTGGGGGGGGGGGGCACTCATGTATAAAAGTTGTAAGCATCCGCATGAATTGACTTTCAAAAATGACCCTAAGCGAGGATGTCAAAATTTTGCCAAACTAACCCTAAACGAGGCTAAGCGAGGAATTGGTTTAAAATTTCAATAAACAGGGAGATACATTAACAAAACACCCTAAGCAAGGAATTGGCTTGAATTTTGCCCCTAAACAAGGATAGGCGTTGCGTGTGTCGGTATGAGTGTCATTCAGTGATAATGATCGGCTATTTAAGGCGCTATTGAAGTCAGCTCTGATTTTTTTTAAATCTGGTGTGTAAAATCACTTGGAAACCACTCTTTTGTGCTGAATAACTTGATAAATAATGTCAATACTAATGGCCGTTAATTGGGTAATTTAAAAAACTACCCTAAGCGAGGATAGTTCTTTTAAACACCCCTTCTTCCCTAAAATGAGTGTTTTGAGACCCTAATCGCGGATCCGCACGGATCCTCGTTTTGCTTTTCCAAACCACCCTAAATCCGTATTTTCTTTCACGTGGATGCTTACAAGTATAATTCTGAGTTAGGCTTACTTTACAAGGATTATCGTGTAGACAGGTTTGTGTAAAATTGTTCCAGGCAAGAATTACGCCAGTGAATATTTTTTCGTTATGTGAGATTATTTGTACGGTATGATAAAATCTTTATTAGGTTCGGTTTAGGTCTAGTCTCGGAGTCCGTATCAGGCTATAGCCCTCGCCTGATACAGACTCCTCGACTAGATATAATCCGTATCACCCCCAAACTTCACTAATAACTAATAATATAATAGTTCAAAAATCTTGGCTCAAATCTCAGATTTCCAAAGTTCAGAAACTTGTCATACCTGAAACCAAATATCTTCAGCTTCCAAAAGATCAGTTTGATTTTTTTTGTTATGTGAGATTATTTGTACGGTATGATAAAATCGTTATTAGGTTCGGTTTAGGGGTGATACGGATTACGTCTAGTCTCGGAGTCCGTATCAGGCTATAGCCCTCGCCTGATACAGACTCCTCGACTAGATATAATCCGTATCACCCCCAAACCTCACTAATAATTAATAATATAAGTTTAAAAATCTTGGCTCAAATCTCAGACTTCCAAAGTTCAGAAACTTGTCATACCTGAAACCAAATATCTTCACCTTCCAAAAGATCAGTTTGATTTTTTTCATTATGTGAGATTATTTGTACGGTAAGATAAAATCGTTATTAGGTTCGGTTTAGGGGTGATACGGATTACGTCTAGTCTCGGAGTCCGTATCAGGCTATAGCCCTCGCCTGATACAGACTCCTCGACTAGATATAATCCGTATCACCCCCAAACCTCACTAATAACTAATAATATAACAGTTTAAAAATCTTGGCTCAAATCTCAGACTTCCAAAGTTCAGAAACTTGTAATACCTGAAACCAAATATCTTCAGCTTCCAAAAGATCAGTTTCATTTGACTTTGCAAAGACAGGCTGGTGGTATATACCGATCTAATTCCAAAGCAGCGTAGCGAAGCAGCATCCACACCTCTCGACTCTCTAATCGCCCAACTCCTGTCAGAGAAGCACATGCACAGCCTGCCTGCAAGATGAAAATAAAAGTTAAACCAGTGGTACTATGAATGGTCACAGATTTGTACCTTTGGGCACTTACATATATATGTAGGCCTATACATCACAGATATCTACTCTCCAGCATGCAATAGAATCTCCAACATGTCAGGCAAACTGTTTGGATCTCAAAATGATGAATGTAAATTGGGCATTGTTAGCTCGGTCATCTATTATGTGTACCTGTTGTAACTTTAACACTGATCCCTGCAAGCTGTACGCTGTATTGGATTTTTTTGTTGCGAAGTGTATAATTTCAAGAAAGCAAATTTTAATAATGTCAGACATGAGATGAATAGTGCTGACTTATTTTACTGTGTTTACAGTGCTGGCACTGTTGATACTGCTTTGTTAAATTTTAAAACAATTTTTACAAATGTTCTTGAAAAACATATTCCTAAAATCAAAATCAAGGATAGCACTACTCAAGGCTGGATTGATTCTGAAGTTTGTCATTTACAGAAAAGTAAGTTCACAGCCTGGAAGCGAGCACAGAAATCAAATTCTGAGAATCACTGGTCAAAGTTTCAGAAACTTCGTAATCGCCTGAAAAATCTGATTGCTGTTAAATATGACCAGTACATTGATGATTTTGGGTCTACAATTCTGGAAAATCAAAAACGTTTTTGTTCATTTTTTAGATCTAAAACCAGATCAAAATCCTTGCCCCAGGTCATCAGTGGTACCAATGGTGTAACTGCTTCCTCTGTTAAAAGAAAATGCTACCCTCTTTAACAGTTATTTCTTTTCTGTATTTACAAAACCAAAGAATGATCTGAACGTTCCAAATATTCTCATCTTTAAACATGAATCATCGGGCAATTTTGAACTTCAAAATGATGATGTACTTGATATTCTGAAAAATTTGAATGTTTCCAAAGCATCAGGCCCGGACGGTATATCACCCTTGTCCTAAAGGAATGTGCATATCAAATTGTATCTCCCTTATGCCATATCTTTAACTTCTCTCTGGGTGAAGGTAAATTACCTCAGGAATGGCTTGAAGCCAATGTAATACTGGTTTATAAAAAGGCTGACAAACAACAGGTTGGAAATTACAGGCCAGTATCTTTACTTTGTATATGTGGGAAGATCATGGAGAGAGCAATTGTCAATTTTGTTTTTCCTCATATAAAAGAGAGGCTCTATCATCTTCAACAAGGGCGTTCCACTGTCACTCAGCTGCTTGAAGTTTTTCATGAAGTCAGTGCAGCCTTGGACAACGCTGGGCAGGTTGATATGGTTTATCTGGATTTTTCCAAAGCTTTTGACAGTGTTTGTCATAAATTAATCTTATACAAACTCCAGTCTTTTGGTTTTCATTCTGGTCTACTTCATTGGTTTGAAGCTTATCTTACAAATTGACGCCAACGTGTTGTTGTTGATGGCGTCCAATCTGATTGGCTTCCAGTGTTTCCGGGGTTCCACAGGACTATCCTTGGGCCCCTTCTTTTTGTTTTATACATAAACGACCTGCCCAACATTCTAAGATTGCTTTATTTGCCGACGATGGTAAGTGTTTTATTAACATAAAAAAATCTTCAGATTGTGAGCAGCTTCAGTCAGACTTAATGCTCTAGTCAATTGGAGTAATACCTGGGAGTTTAATTTCACCCTTCCAAATGCCAGGTCATTTCCTTGACTACATGTAGGAAACCTGTCCTTTATGATTACAATGTGAATGGCACAACGCTCAGTAAAATTGATACCATCAAAGATTTGGGTGTCGACATATCAGCTAAACTTGTCTGGGATACCCATATTAATAGAGTTGTCAAAAAAATGCAATCGTAAGATGGGCATGATCATGCGTACAGTAGGGTTCAGATTTCACACCACCAAATAAATCCCCATAGAGATATGTACTAAATTTGCCTTCAGAAAACGTCGCTGATCCCTCTGGGTGGGTAAAAATATAGGTTGACCGTCATTATTTTTTTACGATTAAAGTCTATGATGTCTGGAAATTACCTAATTTACAGGCAAAATCGTGCCAGTGTTTCTGTATAGAAAAGGCTGCTTAAAATCATTAAAAAACAACAACTTGATCTCTCCCATCTGTGGTATTACTTATCATGATCAATCCAAATTTGGCTAAAATTATGCAAATTTCTGCTCATTTTAATGCTTAAATTGGGATAATTGATATTCAAGGGCTCACAACCATGATATAATACTATTTGGTGGTGTAAAATCTGAAGACAGCAACATGTGTCTGATTGTTTCCTATTTCAGACTATCTGCATCTAATTAACTTATTTTTAGTATAGCTTGAGCAACAAAGCTGGTTAAAATTTATTTTCAAGCAGAATCATTGTGTACCTGATATCTACTATCTACTGAAGATAGCATTGTGGTTAAAATTTATTTTCAAGCAGAATCATTGTGTACCTGATATCTACTATCTACTGAAGATAGCATTGTGGTTAAAATTTATTTTCAAGCAGAATCATTGTGTACCTGATATCTACTATCTACTGAAGATAGCATTGTGGTTAAAATTTATTTTCAAGCCGAATCATTGTGTACCTGATATCTGCTATCTACTGAAGATTGCATTGTTATTAAAATTTATTTTCAAGCAGAATCATTGTGTACCTGATATCTACTATCTACTGAAGATAGCATTGTTATTAAAATTTATTTTCAAGCAGAATCATTGTGTACCTGATATCTACTATCTACTGAAGATAGCATTGTGATTAAAATTTATTTTCAAGCAGAATCATTGTGTACCTGATATCTGCTATCTACTGAAGATAGCATTGTTATTAAAATTTATTTTCAAGCAGAATCATTGTGTACCTGATATCTACTATCTACTGAAGATAGCATTGTTATTAAAATTTATTTTCAAGCAGAATCATTGTGTACCTGATATCTACTATCTACTGAAGATAGCATTGTGGTTAAAATTTATTTTCAAGCCGAATCATTGTGTACCTGATATCTACTATCTACTGAAGATAGCATTGTGGTTAAAATTTATTTTCAAGCAGAATCATTGTGTACCTGATATCTGCTATCTACTGAAGATAGCATTGTGGTTAAAATTTATTTTCAAGCCGAATCATTGTGTACCTGATATCTGCTATCTACTGAAGATTGCATTGTTATTAAAATTTATTTTCAAGCAGAATCATTGTGTACCTGATATCTACTATCTACTGAAGATAGCATTGTTATTAAAATTTATTTTCAAGCAGAATCATTGTGTACCTGATATCTACTATCTACTGAAGATAGCATTGTGGTTAAAATTTATTTTCAAGCGAATCATTGTGTACCTGATATCTGCTATCTACTGAAGATAGCATTGTTATTAAAATTTATTTTCAAGCAGAATCATTGTGTACCTGATATCTACTATCTACTGAAGATAGCATTGTGATTAAAATTTATTTTCAAGCAGAATCATTGTGTACCTGATATCTGCTATCTACTGAAGATAGCATTGTGATTAAAATTTATTTTCAAGCAGAATCATTGTGTACCTGATATCTGCTATCTACTGAAGATTGCATTGTTATTAAAATTTATTTTCAAGCAGAATCATTGTGTACCTGATATCTGCTATCTACTGAAGATAGCATTGTGGTTAAAATTTATTTTCAAGCAGAATCATTGTGTACCTGATATCTGCTATCTACTGAAGATAGCATTGTGATTACCATGGCACCATACCCCACATTAGAACAGGCAGCAGTCCAGCGCACGAGTTCACGATGAGTTCTGCGCATTGTCGGTTATGACATTGCATTGATATCTATGCCGTGCATATATTATGATTTTAAACAAAACGCATGCATGCATGGGTGTAAATCCTCTATGAAATTTAAACACGCACAAAATCTCCCATTATGGGTCAGAACTCATCTAATTAGCATTGGTATATTACTAGTAAATGGTGCCTTTACTGCAATTTTAGCTAGTAAACTACATAAATCATAATCAAAAGTGTCTCACGATGAATGCAAATGCTAATTTATTCAGCACAGGGCTAACTTGTTCAATCAAAGTTTGCTCCAGCTGAACTCATACACACAGGCCAATGAAGACAGCAACATGTACATCTGATTGTTTCCTATTTCAGACTATCTGCATCTAATTAACTTAATTTTAGCATACATTGAGCAAGAAAGCTGGTTAAAATTTATTTTCAAGCAGAATCATTGTGTACCTGATATCTGCTATCTACTGAAGATAGCATTGTTATTAAAATTTATTTTCAAGCAGAATCATTGTGTACCTGATATCTACTATCTACTGAAGATAGCATTGTTATTAAAATTTATTTTCAAGCAGAATCATTGTGTACCTGATATCTACTATCTACTGAAGATAGCATTGTGGTTAAAATTTATTTTCAAGCCGAATCATTGTGTACCTGATATCTACTATCTACTGAAGATAGCATTGTGGTTAAAATTTATTTTCAAGCAGAATCATTGTGTACCTGATATCTGCTATCTACTGAAGATAGCATTGTGGTTAAAATTTATTTTCAAGCCGAATCATTGTGTACCTGATATCTGCTATCTACTGAAGATTGCATTGTTATTAAAATTTATTTTCAAGCAGAATCATTGTGTACCTGATATCTACTATCTACTGAAGATAGCATTGTTATTAAAATTTATTTTCAAGCAGAATCATTGTGTACCTGATATCTACTATCTACTGAAGATAGCATTGTGGTTAAAATTTATTTTCAAGCAGAATCATTGTGTACCTGATATCTGCTATCTACTGAAGATAGCATTGTTATTAAAATTTATTTTCAAGCAGAATCATTGTGTACCTGATATCTACTATCTACTGAAGATAGCATTGTTATTAAAATTTATTTTCAAGCAGAATCATTGTGTACCTGATATCTACTATCTACTGAAGATAGCATTGTGGTTAAAATTTATTTTCAAGCCGAATCATTGTGTACCTGATATCTACTATCTACTGAAGATAGCATTGTGGTTAAAATTTATTTTCAAGCAGAATCATTGTGTACCTGATATCTGCTATCTACTGAAGATAGCATTGTGGTTAAAATTTATTTTCAAGTCGAATCATTGTGTACCTGATATCTGCTATCTACTGAAGATAGCATTGTTATTAAAATTTATTTTCAAGCAGAATCATTGTGTACCTGATATCTACTATCTACTGAAGATAGCATTGTTATTAAAATTTATTTTCAAGCAGAATCATTGTGTACCTGATATCTACTATCTACTGAAGATAGCATTGTGATTAAAATTTATTTTCAAGCAGAATCATTGTGTACCTGATATCTACTATCTACTGAAGATAGCATTGTGGTTAAAATTTATTTTCAAGCAGAATCATTGTGTACCTGATATCTGCTATCTACTGAAGATAGCATTGTGGTTAAAATTTATTTTCAAGCCGAATCATTGTGTACCTGATATCTGCTATCTACTGAAGATTGCATTGTTATTAAAATTTATTTTCAAGCAGAATCATTGTGTACCTGATATCTACTATCTACTGAAGATAGCATTGTTATTAAAATTTATTTTCAAGCAGAATCATTGTGTACCTGATATCTACTATCTACTGAAGATAGCATTGTGGTTAAAATTCATTTTCAAGCAGAATCATTGTGTACCTGATATCTGCTATCTACTGAAGATAGCATTGTGGTTAAAATTTATTTTCAAGCCGAATCATTGTGTACCTGATATCTACTATCTACTGAAGATAGCATTGTGGTTAAAATTTATTTTCAAGCAGAATCATTGTGTACCTGATATCTGCTATCTACTGAAGATAGCATTGTGGTTAAAATTTATTTTCAAGCCGAATCATTGTGTACCTGATATCTGCTATCTACTGAAGATTGCATTGTTATTAAAATTTATTTTCAAGCAGAATCATTGTGTACCTGATATCTACTATCTACTGAAGATAGCATTGTTATTAAAATTTATTTTCAAGCAGAATCATTGTGTACCTGATATCTACTATCTACTGAAGATAGCATTGTGGTTAAAATTTATTTTCAAGCCGAATCATTGTGTACCTGATATCTGCTATCTACTGAAGATAGCATTGTTATTAAAATTTATTTTCAAGCAGAATCATTGTGTACCTGATATCTACTATCTACTGAAGATAGCATTGTGATTAAAATTTATTTTCAAGCAGAATCATTGTGTACCTGATATCTGCTATCTACTGAAGATAGCATTGTGATTAAAATTTATTTTCAAGCAGAATCATTGTGTACCTGATATCTGCTATCTACTGAAGATTGCATTGTTATTAAAATTTATTTTCAAGCAGAATCATTGTGTACCTGATATCTGCTATCTACTGAAGATAGCATTGTGGTTAAAATTTATTTTCAAGCAGAATCATTGTGTACCTGATATCTGCTATCTACTGAAGATAGCATTGTGATTACCATGGCACCATACCCCACATTAGAACAGGCAGCAGTCCAGCGCACGAGTTCACGATGAGTTCTGCGCATTGTCGGTTATGACATTGCATTGATATCTATGCCGTGCATATATTATGATTTTAAACAAAAGCGTGCATGCATGGGTGTAAATCCTCTATGAAATTTAAACACGCACAAAATCTCCCATTATGGGTCAGAACTCATCTAATTAGCATTGGTATATTACTAGTAAATGGTGCCTTTACTGCAATTTTAGCTAGTAAACTACATAAATCATAATCAAAAGTGTCTCACGATGAATGCAAATGCTAATTTATTCAGCACAGGGCTAACTTGTTCAATCAAAGTTTGCTCCAGCTGAACTCATACACACAGGCCAATGAAGACAGCAACATGTACATCTGATTGTTTCCTATTTCAGACTATCTGCATCTAATTAACTTAATTTTAGCATACATTGAGCAAGAAAGCTGGTTAAAATTTATTTTCAAGCCGAATCATTGTGTACCTGATATCTGCTATCTACTGAAGATAGCATTGTTATTAAAATTTATTTTCAAGCAGAATCATTGTGTACCTGATATCTACTATCTACTGAAGATAGCATTGTTATTAAAATTTATTTTCAAGCAGAATCATTGTGTACCTGATATCTACTATCTACTGAAGATAGCATTGTGGTTAAAATTTATTTTCAAGCCGAATCATTGTGTACCTGATATCTACTATCTACTGAAGATAGCATTGTGGTTAAAATTTATTTTCAAGCAGAATCATTGTGTACCTGATATCTGCTATCTACTGAAGATAGCATTGTGGTTAAAATTTATTTTCAAGCCGAATCATTGTGTACCTGATATCTGCTATCTACTGAAGATTGCATTGTTATTAAAATTTATTTTCAAGCAGAATCATTGTGTACCTGATATCTACTATCTACTGAAGATAGCATTGTTATTAAAATTTATTTTCAAGCAGAATCATTGTGTACCTGATATCTACTATCTACTGAAGATAGCATTGTGGTTAAAATTTATTTTCAAGCCGAATCATTGTGTACCTGATATCTGCTATCTACTGAAGATAGCATTGTTATTAAAATTTATTTTCAAGCAGAATCATTGTGTACCTGATATCTACTATCTACTGAAGATAGCATTGTTATTAAAATTTATTTTCAAGCAGAATCATTGTGTACCTGATATCTACTATCTACTGAAGATAGCATTGTGGTTAAAATTTATTTTCAAGCCGAATCATTGTGTACCTGATATCTACTATCTACTGAAGATAGCATTGTGGTTAAAATTTATTTCAAGCAGAATCATTGTGTACCTGATATCTGCTATCTACTGAAGATAGCATTGTGATAATATCTGCTATCTACTGAAGATAGCATTGTGGGTAAAATTTATTTTCAAGGAGAATCATTGTGTACCTGATATCTGCTATCTACTGAAGATAGCATTGTTATTAAAATTTATTTTCAAGCAGAATCATTGTGTACCTGATATCTACTATCTACTGAAGATAGCATTGTTATTAAAATTTATTTTCAAGCAGAATCATTGTGTACCTGATATCTACTATCTACTGAAGATAGCATTGTGGTTAAAATTCATTTTCAAGCAGAATCATTGTGTACCTGATATCTGCTATCTACTGAAGATAGCATTGTGGTTAAAATTTATTTTCAAGCAGAATCATTGTGTACCTGATATCTGCTATCTACTGAAGATAGCATTGTGGTTAAAATTTATTTTCAAGCAGAATCATTGTGTACCTGATATCTGCTATCTACTGAAGATAGCATTGTGGTTAAAATTTATTTTCAAGCAGAATCATTGTGTACCTGATATCTGCTATCTACTGAAGATTGCATTGTTATTAAAATTTATTTTCAAGCAGAATCATTGTGTACCTGATATCTACTATCTACTGAAGATAGCATTGTTATTAAAATTTATTTTCAAGCAGAATCATTGTGTACCTGATATCTACTATCTACTGAAGATAGCATTGTGGTTAAAATTTATTTTCAAGCCGAATCATTGTGTACCTGATATCTGCTATCTACTGAAGATAGCATTGTTATTAAAATTTATTTTCAAGCAGAATCATTGTGTACCTGATATCTACTATCTACTGAAGATAGCATTGTGATTAAAATTTATTTTCAAGCAGAATCATTGTGTACCTGATATCTGCTATCTACTGAAGATAGCATTGTGATTAAAATTTATTTTCAAGCAGAATCATTGTGTACCTGATATCTGCTATCTACTGAAGATTGCATTGTTATTAAAATTTATTTTCAAGCAGAATCATTGTGTACCTGATATCTGCTATCTACTGAAGATAGCATTGTGGTTAAAATTTATTTTCAAGCAGAATCATTGTGTACCTGATATCTGCTATCTACTGAAGATAGCATTGTGATTACCATGGCACCATACCCCACATTAGAACAGGCAGCAGTCCAGCGCACGAGTTCACGATGAGTTCTGCGCATTGTCGGTTATGACATTGCATTGATATCTATGCCGTGCATATATTATGATTTTAAACAAAACGTGCATGCATGGGTGTAAATCCCTCTATGAAATTTAAACACGCACAAAATCTCCCATTATGGGTCAGAACTCATCTAATTAGCATTGGTATATTACTAGTAAATGGTGCCTTTACTGCAATTTTAGCTAGTAAACTACATAAATCATAATCAAAAGTGTCTCACGATGAATGCAAATGCTAATTTATTCAGCACAGGGCTAACTTGTTCAATCAAAGTTTGCTCCAGCTGAACTCATACACACAGGCCAATGAAGACAGCAACATGTACATCTGATTGTTTCCTATTTCAGACTATCTGCATCTAATTAACTTAATTTTAGCATACATTGAGCAAGAAAGCTGGTTAAAATTTATTTTCAAGCCGAATCATTGTGTACCTGATATCTGCTATCTACTGAAGATAGCATTGTTATTAAAATTTATTTTCAAGCAGAATCATTGTGTACCTGATATCTACTATCTACTGAAGATAGCATTGTTATTAAAATTTATTTTCAAGCAGAATCATTGTGTACCTGATATCTACTATCTACTGAAGATAGCATTGTGGTTAAAATTCATTTTCAAGCAGAATCATTGTGTACCTGATATCTGCTATCTACTGAAGATAGCATTGTGATTAAAATTTATTTTCAAGCAGAATCATTGTGTACCTGATATCTGCTATCTACTGAAGATAGCATTGTGGTTAAAATTTATTTTCAAGCAGAATCATTGTGTACCTGATATCTGCTATCTACTGAAGATAGCATTGTGATTACCATGGCACCATACCCCCACATTAGAGCAGGCAGCACTCCACTCCCAACAACCTCAATGACATTCTGGATGATCCTCTGTGTGTTTCTCTACCTTCTGCTCCACTCGCAACTGCAAATTTTCGAAGTTCATCATCAATCCAAGGTCTATATAGTCATGTATACATGCATGCAAACAAACAAACATAAAAATAAACATGTCAGTCATGACATTGCATTGATATCCATGCCATGCATACATTATGATTGTAAACGTCCACGCATGGGTGTAAATCCCTCTATGAAATTTAAACATGCACAAAATCTCCCATTATGGGTCAGAACTCACCTTAGCATGGTATATTACTAGTAAATGATGCCTTTTCTGCAAGTTTAGCTAGTAAACTACATAAATCATAATCAAAAGTGTCTCACGATGAATGCAAATGCTAATCAAAACTTTATTCAGCACAGGGCTAACTTGCTCAATCAAAGTTTGCTCCAGCTAGACTCATACACACAGGCCAATGCAATGCCCCAGAAAAAGTTACCAGAACTCTTTATAGTTCCCTGATCAGGAATGATCTTGAGTATGGTAGCTGTCTATGGAGCGGTACATCCAAACACAACATCCAGATGTTGGAAGGTGTTCAAAGACGAGATACCAAATTCATTTTACATTATCCTGATCAGGATTATAAGGAGAGGCTTACCAATTTGAACTTACTTCCCCTTACTCTCAGGAGAGACAAAAGTGATCTCTCGGTTTTTTTTCAGATGTAGGGAGGGTCACTATGATATTAGTATCAATAATTATATTAAATTCAGCCAAGGGAATGGGCACGACCATCCCACCACTAGATCATCTTCCGATCCATTTAAACTTAAAATTCAACGCTGCAAAACCAAAGCGCACATGACTTTTTATTTTAATCGCATTGTGCAGCTTTGGAACCAGCTGCCTTTGTCTACATGGACAGCCAGTTCCTTTTCTTCCTTCAAATCCAGGGTGGTTGAATTTTTGAATTCTCATTTTACTCAAAATTTTTGTTCTTTGAATACATGCTCTTGGAGCTCTTACTGTAGATGCTCAAATTGCAGGCTTATATAATTTGGGATGGGCTCTGTTGTTTTTTGTTTTTTTTCTTCTTCTTCCCATAAATTGTTTTCAAAAATCGAAAGGTGGGATGGGCTGCACCTGTTTGTCCCATTCTTTTCACTGGCATTTTATTCTATTTACTTTGTCTTGATTAGTATGTGCAATATTTATATATAATATATTTGTCTTTGTAATTGTATATGAGCCAGTGATGAAGCATAATAAATAAATAAATAAATAAATAAATAAATAAATAAAAGCAGGTCGTAGGACAGGAACAGCTAATGTTGCTTTACCAGCTGCCTGCTACAGGACTAATGTTGGTGTTTCTGTTGTACAGAAGATCAATATTTGCTTCCCTGAGGCAGCTTAGTCCCGGCAATATCTGGACTTCAACAGTCTACCAAGCAATGTTGCTATAAAATCAGGCAGCCAAAAGTTCAGTGAACAGGATATGGTCGAAAAGCGGTTCAATGTAAAAACGCATACTTGACTGGCAGGGATATCCTGCAAATCATATCCCATTGATAGGGAGTATGCATTATGGAAAACACCATTTTCATCAGCTACTTAATGATGAGACACATCCTTGAAAACTAAGCTCTCATCAAAAGATTCCCGGCTTTGATCTAATAGGAAACGGTTAGAATATCAGGGTCATAATGGGTGCACAGCAAATGTGCCCTTCTATATACAACTTGATTGGTGATCGATGAACATGTTGGTAGGTGCTAGATGGAAGATTGAAAACTTTTCAACTCACCTGAGCCATAGAAAGTTGGTTTATAGTCACCACAGATAGCGATGGGTGGTCTACTGCTGGTATCAAGGAAGTCATGTTTATTCAGCTAATGTAGAGACTGAACACTGCATGCCTCAAACCTGGTCACCTCTGCTGCGGTGTTCACAGACCTGTTTCTCAAGATGAGCGATGATTTGGTTGAAGCTGAAAGCAGCCAAGAAAAAAAAAGAACACAAACTAGGTTAGGTGATGACCTTATATCATACCAGTGTTTTCATGGTTGAAGACATTAGCTATTAGTGTTTACAAAAAAAATATTCTAGAGGATCAATAGGGCCTATAGAGACCAATTAAAGCTGTCATCCTACACCTGGTTATACTTGACTTATTTTTTCTGCAATTTAAATGTAAAAAAATGGGTGAATAGCCCATAGTAGACCTTTAATAAATTGATGCTTTTAATTGGCTGATATATCTTCACCTGTGTGTAACATCTTAAATAATGCCACATGTATTCTGTGTTCTAATCATGTTGTTATTTATGTTTTGAATGAACTTAGTTCTTACCATCATAGAAAATGCAGTCCTCTTGTGTGCCATGGCCTATACACACTTATTTCTCACACACGGTTTACATGCATTGTAAACAGCAAGGTCCTCTAGGCTGAAGTGGTCCAGATTTAAACATAATGTTATCGCACCTGTGTGAAACATGTTTCTTCTTCCAGCAGCTGGTGTGCATGATGTATGCGATGCATTTGTGCATATAGCACTTTGCAGAATAACCCTTAACTTTTCTTGCTATCGTTGGTGGTTTTCGATGTCCTAGCTAAATTGTGCAACATGGTTTTTTTTCTGTGCTGCTTGGACAGTCCACACATTGCATTGTAAATTAAACCTAGACAAACCATACTGGATCCTGTTTGTTGTATTGCATAGTGGATCCTGGTGGGTAGCCTGACCACTGCTCATTCTTCATTTTTTTGTAATCTGGGTCAGGAAAAATAGACAGCAGGAAGGCATATTGTCAAAAACTTACTTCAACATATAAATAAACTGGAGAGATAGGAAACCCATCTGTACATTCTTTAATTTTTAATCTTGCTAATACGGTAATGATTAAAAAACACCCATACTGGAGAATGGCATCTTCCTATTATAGGGTTTAATCATGTCCAAATTACCATTTAAATTCGTCGGTCGCAACACATAGTGGCGTAGAGTGATTTTTCAAACTTTCCGTTTCACATAGTGGCGTACAGGTTTAGAGCTAGCTATTATCATATAAAAGTTATTTTTTATTTACTATTAAAGATACAGTGTAATAGTTTGAACCTTAAACTTCAATTTCAAATGGAATCGGGCCACTGAGAGATAACAATGGGCGAGTATCGACTCAGTTACTAATAGCATATCCTTCAAAAACGTTTTGCTCGGAGACGTATTTTGTCCTTCACGTACGCCACTATGTGTTGCGACCGACGAATTGTATCATGTTCCTAAACACAATTCATGTCATATCGATGATCATAAAATAATTCTGCACTAAATTTTTTACAAAGTGTGCGAACTGTTCCAAGTACTTTTCCAAGATTGTAGATTGTAACAATTAGCACAAGAGCACTTTAGAGCTGCAGCAATAATTATGACAATTCACATTTCACACATGCATGTTCCGCCCTGTTCCATCCAGATTGGTACCTGTTTCTTTTGTTCTAAACAATGGAACATGGTTCAACCGGGGGCACTCAACACAAATGACCATACTGGTATGCTCCCCCCAGAAAGACCCCTTTTGGGTTTCGCAGCTCGAAAGACCCCTATATTTGACCAAAATAAAGCTCGAAAGACCCTTGATTTTGATAATTTCAGCTCTAAAAGACCCAAAAATTGCTCATTCCTCATATTTCTTGTTTTTCAGGCGATTTTCAACCAAAAAGTCAAGAAAGGCCCTTGATTTTGACTTTTCGCAGCTCCAAAAGACCCCATTTTACTTGTTCACAGCCCGGTTCGCAGCTCGAAAGACCCCCTTTTACCGTGCGCCGTCAGCTCCCAAAGACCCACCACCTCAAAATTCGGGAGCATACCCACCAAAATTTTTTGATGTGCCCCCCCCCGGGGGTTCAACCGACAATCAAGTTTTGAAGCTGCCCATTACAATTATTCAATATTTAAAACATTATCCACTTATAATATGTCAGTTTTAAAAGTTCCCCTCACCCCTGTGACAAAAAACAGCAGAAAGTCCATGGGCATCGATTCATTGCCAATCAAGGAATAGAAAACTACATAGAAGTTTCAATCACTTACTATAAAACATACAAATCTCCTGTTTGTCGCCACACAGATCACAGGTACATCTCTTCATGTCTGCCATCCTAATTTTATGATATCTGTGACAAAGTGAAAAAACAAAACAAAAAAACTGAGATATGCAGTATTTTAATGCAAATATATGTTTTCATTCCAATTATATAGTAAGTAGTTAGGTTTACCAGTGGGCATGGTTAGAACTGTCCGACAGCGAACCCGCTAAAAACTTACAAATTGTGATGAACTCCCGTTGTAAAAAGTAGCCTATCCCCAATTTTTTTTAAATTCCTTACAACTAAGCCCTCAGAAGAGAAAGATGGAAGGAATAAAGAGAGAAAACAAACAAAGAAGTTGTTTGCTCCTGTTGGGATTCAAACCCGAGACAGGTAGCCACAGGTCTTTTGCTGGCCCGGTCAATGAAAGCGTGCCTATATATCATCCACAAAAAAAGCTTATTCCCAAAATGTCAGTTGATTCTGATTTTGCGTTTGCGAATTATGCATGATTATGTGAATTGTACACTGCTCAATAGGCCACTGTTGTAATTTTGTTCTGGTATACCAGAAATTCAAATTTGACAATATTTTTGCTAAATGAAATAATCTGCAAGAAATTTTTGGTTACATAAACATTAATGTAGCCAGAGGTTTCCAGTGGTAAAAAGTGTGGGGGATGAGGCTGTGGATCACATCACATATGGCAGGGTTTGGCCGGTTTGCAGGTTTTTGCCGCAGGTGAAAAAAAAAACATGGTTTTAAACGCGGTTTTAACCACTTGGCAAACACAGTTTTTGCCGGCATAAATGGCAAAAACTAGAAAAGTGATTTATAATTCAGTTTTTTCATCTCAAAAAAAATACTAAGTTCCAAAAATATTTTCCTGAGTGTTACAAGGCCAGATTTTGTAATTATGAGTAACATACATGTAACACGATCAAGGGAAATGAGTCGGATGTCGCTAATATTGATTTTGAGATATTGGCAAAGAAAGTGTTAAAATTCTTTTGTTCTAACTTCTATATTGTTTTCCGCGATTGATAAATTGATATAAGTGTCTTGACATCAAAAGTGTTCGGAAAACGATTTCGGACACTTTTGATGTCCAAACGATTTTCGGGGAAAAAGCGTCTTGACATCGAAAGTGTTCAGAAACCGATTTCGGACACTTTTGATGTCCAAACAATATTTGGGAAAAGCGTCTTGACATCAAAATTGTTCGAAAGCCGATTTCTGACACATTTGATGTCCAAACGATTTTCAGGGAAAAAGCGTCTTGATATCGAAAGTGTTCGGACACCGATTCCGGACACTTTTGATGTCCAAACGATTTTCGGTCAAAAAGCGTCTTGACATTGAAAGTGTTCGAAACCGATTTGGACACTTTTGATGTCCAAACGATTCGGGAAAAAGCATCTTGACATCAAAAGTGTTCTGAAACCGATTTCAGACACTTTTGATGTCCAAACGATTTTCGGAGAAAAGCGTCTTGACATCAAAAGTGTTCGAAACCGATTTGGACACTTTTGATGTCCAAACATTTTCGGGAAAAAGCGTCTTGACATCAAAAGTGTTCGAAACCGATTTCCCCAAAATTGCCCTTAATTTCCCCATTCCCCAAATTTCCTTAATTCTTGTCAATTTCCTTAATTCACCTGAATTTCCTTAATTCTCTTAAATTTCCCCTCAATTTTCCCCAATTTCCCTTTAAAATTGCCAACAATTTCAATTAATTCAACTGAATTTCCCTCAATTTCCCTTAATTTTCCCAAAATTGCCCTTAATTTCCCCCATTCCCCTCAATTTCCCCAAATTTCCCTTAATTCTTGTCAATTTCCCTTAATTCACCTGAATTTCCCTCAAATTCCCTTAATTCTCTTCAATTTCCCTTAACTTCCCTCAATGTTCCCAATTTTCCCTCAATTTCCCCTCATTTTCCCAAATGTCCCTTAACTTCCCTCTATTTTCCCAAATTTCCCTTAATTCACCTGAATTCCCCTCAATTTCCCTTAATTCTCTTAAATTTTCCCAAATTTCCCCTCAATTTTCCCCAATTCCCCTTAATTGCCCACAATTTCAATTAATTCAACTGAATTTCCCTCAATTTCCCTTAGTTTCCCCAAAATTGCCCTTAATTTCCCCCATTCCCCTCATTTTCCCAAATTTCCCTATAGGCCCTCTCCCTCACCAAGTACCATAGCCATGCGACGACAAACGATGTTGATGCAAATAATGCCAGAAGAGTATTTGCATCCAAAAAATCTAAATTTCAAAAATGCAGAAAATTGTTGAAAATCGTGTAATGCCCCTTTAATGACCTAATTAGCATATTTCGGGACGAAACTCTTTTCCAGTATGGGTCCGGTATAGGCCCTCCCCCTCACCAAGTACCATAGCCATGCGACAAACGATGTTGACGTAACATCATTTTTTAGCGTTTGTTACTAAATTGTTGAAAATCGTGTAATGCCCCTTTAATGACCTAATTAGCATATTTCGGGACGAAACTCTTTTCCAGTATGGGGCCGGTATAGGCCCTCCCCCTCACCAAGTACCATAGCCATGCGACAAACGATGTTGACGTAACAGTATTTTTTAACGTTTGTTACTAACGGACAGACTAGCGGACAAACGGACGGACTAACGTAGAGACATGGTGACTTATAGAGCTGCTACCCGCAGCTAAAAACCAATATACATGTATGTAAGTCCCTACTCTGTTTTACAGTAGGCCTACTTAATTTGGGTGAGAACTTGCATTTTCTAGATATTTTGTAAATGACCGGAAGCAGGGTCAAATTTTGCGAGAATCCGAGAATCCATTCTCGCAAAGATTGCAAGAATCTAAATGGATTCTCGTAAATATTTAAATTTATCATAGTTATATGGCGAAAATCCACAGATTCTTGCAAAATTCCACTGGGAGAATCCAAAAGGATTCTTGCACTTGGCTGCGAATTTTGGACCCTGGGAAGTGACCCCTTAATGACCTTTGACCCCGAATTGGAGTTTAACTTTGGCACACCAGCTAAGGTCACTGCATGCGTGCAATCCCTACTCTATGGTACTCAGAATCTAAAAAACAAAACAATGCATGCGTGTAAGTCCCTACTCTGTACTGTGGAACTTAATTTGTGCAAAAACTAGCATTTTCAAGTTATTTTGTAAATGACCGGAAGTGACCACTTAATGACCTTTGACCCCAAATTGGAATTTAACTTTGATGCACCATCTGAGGTCAATTTATGTATGTGTGTAAGTCCCTGCCTTTGTACTACGGTACTTAATTTGTGCGACAATATAGCATTTTCAAGATATTTCATAAATGACCGGAAGTGACCCCTTAATTAATGATCGACTGAAAACCATTGCGCTAGTCCGAATATAAAAAAAATTCATGTGTGTATATTCCCAAAGATCTTGGAATAGTATTCCCTAGATCAAAGCACAGTATATGTTCATGTATTTTCATGTAACCAGCTCCTTCAACTCATTTACACAATTTTGGATACCAGGGTCGTATTCTGATTCGTTGAACCATCTATATCATTTTTAGCGTACTTTCTCCATATTTGATATTACGGTACCCTAATTTACCTCTACGTTGTATACACATCGTTAAAGCTAGTCAATTCATCGAAAGGGGCTGGTTCTTAAATCAGCCATTTTTTCCTCAGATGACTTGACCTTTTGAGGTCATTTAGTAGACTTGCCTACATGTAGCAGTCATTTTTGTTGACCAAAATACAGTTCGCACATTGAAAATGGAACTTCGACGTACGTGGTGCGAAAATTCTTGCCATACATTTTTTGGTTTATATTCATATTTCAAGGTATTTCGCAAATGACCAAAAAGTGACCCCTTTATGACCTTTGAGTTGACCCCAAATTGGAGTTTGACATTTGACCCCAAATCGCAGTTTTACTTTGGTTAAGGTCAATGCATAGTACATACGTGTATGTGTGTAAATCCCTAAGGTACCTTGGTACCGATACTTAATTTGTGTGAGAACTAGAATTTTCAACACTGTGCTAGTCCGAATTTAAAAAACACTGGACGGTGTTTTTTCTGAATTAAATTTCCGACTAGAGCCAAAATAATTACCGTATTGTTTGTAATAAACGCTCCCCCTCTGTTTCTGTGAAAAATTGACAAAAATGCGAACATTTCCATGACATATCGTGTAGGTAAGCTTAAAACTTGCATCAGTCATGTCAGTCACAATCGCTAAATTGAATGGACAAAACCTATTATGACTCAACTCCCATCCATTTCATTGCCTAATTATGGTAGAATTTCACTGATTCCATGCACTTACAGGTGTAATTTTGTTGTATTCCCCACGAAAATATCATTTTCCGTGGGCGCCGCCATCATGTATAGTGTAAATCCCTCCTTTTAATAGGAGCACCATCGGAAATTGAACACGATTTTAAAGCTTTTATCACTGACAATTCACTTCCAATAAACGCCCCCCTTTTGGAAAAATGCAACGCCCCCGGGGCGTTTATTGCAAACAATACGGTAATTCTCGATCATGAGAGCCAACTTGCTACGCACAGTTATTTGCGTCAAGCGTACTACGCAAATGCCGGCGCTTACGGCGCAAACACAACTTCTGAGAATTGACCATCACACGCGTGTTGCTAGGCAAGGTCAAGGTTCGGTCATGCACGTCGCGCGATCGTGTTATTCTATGAAAAGTTCGCTAACACAGAAGGTACATCCTCTCATGATCGAGAATTTGACTATAGCGCGGCTAGTGCAGTGTCGGACTTTTGAAGTTGTTAACACTCAAGCATTTTCCACACACTGATGCGCCAGTCGAGGCAGCTGTTTCGCGCGCACATCTATGAGGCGTCAAAAATGCTTGCGTGTGAATGCCAGTACTTTGAGCCAACACTAGCAATTTGTAGAGTCTGCACATAAAAATGAAATGCGCGTTGACGTCACTGCCACACCAGGGTGGAAAATGCTGTGGCGGATCCAGGGATTTCTTTCAGGTTTTTTTTCTTGATGACACACGTACACAGTAAAGGTGTTATATCGATTGTGTCGTATTATTGTCGACATGACCCTAAATCCCACATGTCAAAATAAACTGGCCCTTTTCAACACTTTACAACACATATCAAAAAGAAAACAAAATGAAATTCCCATGCTATTTTTTCCGAATAAGCTTACCGACGATTATTGTTTTCATCGGAAAGTCGAAAATTACCTCCCGAAGTTGACCCGAACCAGGAAGTAGAACAAATCAGGAAGTATGTTTACACTAAGTCGGCAGGGTTATAGCTAGCCCAAGTTGAATTAATGCCGGCTAATTTTATTATCCAATTAGAGGGCTGGCTCGGGGCACAATAATCTTTTTAGCGAACATAAGGGATCGGGGAATAGGCTAGGGGGTATAACCCCCCAAAATTCTTTTGGTTTTTTACTCTTATTATGATGAATAAAACATTTGTGGGAAAAAAAAAAATTAAAAAAAATAAAAAAATTTTTTTAGTGCCGGTCGGCGCCGGTCCGTGCCGGTTATGCCCCACCGGCGTGGCTATAACCCTGTAAGTCGGCGATCGTAACTAAAATATCGCTGTGATTTCGCCGTGATCTATTGACCTTTTCAGCATTTTCTAAATCTCATTACGAGTGTAGCCACATGTCGATTGTCGTATTTTTTCCCAATGAAGTGTTGAATTAGAAATCATGTGGCGATAACACCTTTAGTACACAGCAAACTCGATTGTGCAATTTCTAATTCTTGTGACGGGTCATTTTTGATGTACGCTTTCCAGAGGAGAACCAGGACTCCCTATACCACACGTACAATCGCGCCATCATCTATGGGGATAAAATTGGGGTATACAGGTCTTGCCGACTGTGTGCGCCGACTTTGCCGACTGTGCTTGTGGAGACGAACAACGTTTCTGCATCTCATCTATAGCATCTTATTCTTGATATCGTGATGTACAATCATGCATCGTGATGTACATTCATGCATAGTCATGAAATGTACATGCTAAAATCAGTTCTCACACCATGCGATCGTTCATGGCCATTCAACAATTGTTAAGTGATAAAACACAGTGGTACTTAGTGCTAAGGTTTTTTTAATCGTTCATGCGCGCTACAGCACGCAATCGCAGCAACTGCAGCGGTTTCGCTGCAACTTGCAAGCTTGGCAAGAGGGTTGGGTGAAAGTTGCTTCAACTGGATTGCGACTTGATGTTTGGGCATGCTAGTATATCATTGTATATTTTATCCATCATGCAATAAGATTATATTGGCATGCAGTCACTCTTTGTCGCGTACCGATCAGTGTCAGAAATTCTAAAGCATGCTCCTTTGTGTCCTTGCACCTTGTGATTCAATTGTATGCACTGCCACTGTCACTGAGCAGTAGCATGATCAAACCGTGTCGTGAGCATGCTACGGTACACCTACAGTCAGTGACGTGACAGTCATGACAGTACATCATGTACATGACTAAGTATTACTACCCTATGTAGTATCATTGGCATTCTAATTACAGACCCATGGACCAAGCAGCGCTTGCATGAGATGCAGCACAAGTTGACTTGTTCATCAACTTCATGATTAACTTTTAGTTAAGCTTAAATTAATAATAATGTCAAGATATCGCCATCATGATCATACAGCAGGACCGGCCCGGTCAATGCATGTACCGACAGATCGCCGAAACGCGAATACTACTACAAGCGTAGACTCCGTAGTCATATTATATAGCACAAGAGCACTCAAATATTAACAAATTCGGCATAAAAAAACAAAATTTATCAACGGGAAAAAGTGGTCCTAGATCAGTAGATGCTGTATGCATTATGTATGCTACGCCAGTGACACTGCCAACTTCCGATTTTCAGAGAAAAATACACTATTCTTGTCCGTTCAATTACACTGAACTAGTGATCGGGACTCATAGAATCAGTTGCAACACCATTTGTCTCGGGCACAAGTAAAAAAAAAGCAAATTTTAGGACTTAATCTTACCAAAATAACGTCCGGTTAACTGCGTTCCCAGTGCCAGTCATGCAGTACGAAATTTCAAACCTCGCTCGTGCTGCAATAAGTACCATCCGATTTAGTCCCCAAATCATTGCGATTTTATACCTCATTCATTACGTGATCAAGATTTCGGGGAGTACCGACCGAGATTCACGCTACTGCCGTTTTATTTTATTTAGTTTATTTGATCGAGGTTAATTCATTAAAATTCATGACGTCACGTCTTAGTTGATACCCTGGGTCCTTTATGCGGGTTCCTGGTAAGAAAAATTACCGGTAAGAAAAATTACCACATTGAAAACCTCTTTGCTTACTTGCCATCCCCGGTAAGAAAAATTACCACAAAGTAAGAAAAATTACCAAAAATGTGCCAACCAAGTAAGAAAAATTACCACAAAAATCCATTCATTCATTCATTCATTCATTCATTCATTCATTCATTCATTCATTCATTCATTCATTCATTCATTCATTCATTCATTCATTCATTCATTCATATTTATTTCCATAAAAATCAAGAACATTACATTACATCAAAAATATTCAAACACTATACATATGGAGGAAAAGGCTGGAAGACCAAAAAGGCCTGAAAGTTAGCCTTTCCCTAAAATTAAATGAAATTAGCTAAAATCAAATGAAATTAGCAAAACAAAGCAACCAGTATTAGCATTAGATAACTACTTCATCAATACCAATATCCAGGGATGCAAATTGTGTGGGAGCGGGGAGCACCGCTCCTAGGAAATGATGGTCAAAATTGAGGAAATAATGCCATGGGAAGAAAAAAGTAAGAGAGGAAAAAGGAGGGAGACAGAAAAGACAAGAGGTGAGGAAGAGGGAAAAGAGGAAAGAAAAAGAAGAGGAGTGAGGTAATATAATAGGAAGTGTTGGTGTTAGAATATGGAAATGGGATATGAGGAAATTTACCATGTTTACCATTCATCACCATCGGAGATATTCAATGTAATTTAACAGGAAAAACAGAAGTTGGGTGAAGGCAGGTGGAAACAGGCCAGGGCATATATCTGAGGAAATTTACAGAGAGCCTGCAATCATATCTGAGGAAATTTATAGAGGCAGCAATGAGGATTTTATGGGAACAAAAGTCATGAAGGAATTCAGTGTTTCAATGCTAATGCCAGTGAGAAGAGGACGAACTGGAAAATATTGAGGAAAGTTTAAAAAGAAGAACCTGTTAGGCAGTGAAGCTACTGAATGGAAGAGAGGAAATCTTTAAAGACACTGGTTGTGCAAAATGTGTAGGAATCCACATTATTGTTCAAGAAATAAGAACAACAATAGGAAGTGTTGGTGTTAGAATATGGAAATGGGATATGAGGAAATTTACCATTCATCACCATCAGAGATATTCAATGTAATTTAACAGGAAAAAAAGAAGTTGGGTGAAGGCAGGTGGAAACAGGCCAGGGCACATATCTGAGGAAATTTACAGAGAGCCTGCAATCATATCTGAAGAAATTTATAGAGGCAGCAATGAGGATTTTATGGGAACAAAAGTCATGAAGGAATTCAGTGTTTCAATACTAATGCCAGTGAGAAGAGGACGAACTGGAAAATATTGAGGAAAGTTTAAAAAGAAGAACCATAAAGCACTGAACAAGTTGTGCTCCCTTTAACGAAAAATGAAAGAGGAAATGTGGGGGCTTAAAGGAAAATAAAACGGGGAAGGAGCCTCTGTCCTACCTTAATTTACCCTAAACTAGTGTAAAATACCAATTTTTTGCGCGCTGCGCGCGCACATTGACCCCATGAAGCCTTTTTTTTGAAGCTCGAAGACTTAACATAATTATAGAGTCACTCTAAAAATACACGCTATGTTAACATTCTCATCTTTTGAAGTGCAGAATAAAGCTTTTTTATGCATGGTATGATTGAGGAAATCTTGAGCCTAAAAACATTGCTCCTGAGGAAGAAATCACAATTTGCACCCCTGACTAATATCAGCAGTAGATAACTACTTCATCATTATCAGTATCAGCAGTAGATAGCTATACTTCATCAATACCAATATCAGCGCAGTAGATAACTACTTCGTCAATACCAGTATCAGCAGTAAATAACTACTTCATCAATACCAATATATCAGCAGTAGATAGGTAATTCATCAATACCAGATATCAGCTGCCGATAGCTATTTCATCAATACCAATATCAGCTGCAGATAGCTACTTCCTCAACACCAATATCAGCAATAGATAGGTACTTCATCAATACCAATATTAGCTGCAGATAGCTACTTCATCAACACCAATATCAGCAGTAGTTCGGTACTTCACCAATACCAATATCAGCTGCAGATAGCTACTTCATCAACACCAATCAGCAATAGACAGGTACTTCATCAACACCAATATCAGCAGTAGATAGGTACTTCATCAATACCAAATATCAGCTGCCGATAGCTACTTTATCAATACCAATATCAGCTGCAGATAGCTACTTCATCAACACCAATATCAGCAGTAGATAGCTACTTCATCAATACCAATATCAGCGCAGTATATATCTACTTCATCAATACCAATATATCAGCAGTAGATAGGTAATTCATCAATACCAGAGATCAGCTGCCGATAGCTACTTCATCAATACCAATATCAGCTGCAGATAGCTACTTCCTCAACACCAATATCAGCAATAGATAGGTACTTCATCAATACCAATATCAGCTGCAGATAGCTACTTCATCAACACCAATATCAGCAGTAGATTGGTACTTCATCAATACCAATTTCAGCAGTAGATAGGTACTTCATCAACACCAATATCAGCAGTAGATAGGTACTTCATCAATATCAAATATCAGCTGCCGATAGCTACTTCATCAATACCAATATCAGCTGCAGATAGCTACTTCCTCAACACCAATATCAGCAATAGATAGGTACTTCATCAATACCAATATCAGCTGCAGATAGCTACTTCATCAACACCAATATCAGCAGTAGATCGGTACTTCATCAATACCAATTTCAGCAGTAGATAGGTACTTCATCAACACCAATATCAGCAGTAGATAGGTACTTCATCAATACCATCTTTAACCATAAAAGAACAATAAATAGTAAGTGTTATCATATATCTCGAGTAGTTGTGTTCAGATCAAGATCAATTTGTATTTAGTTCAAAAATATGCCTGACACGTTGGTTGCTTTGAAATTTCAGCGTTATACATTGATGGATGGGAAGCTTCGGGATACGCGTGTCAATTTTGATGCCCTATATATCGTGAATGCTGAAATACTGCTTGGCGCATAGGGTTTATCCGATGAATCAGTTAAGTAGGGCCGAATGAAATGAAAATGGTTTGATTGAAATATATGATTCAAACACTGATGCCCATGACTGTATACAGTGTTATAAGATAAGTGATTTAGTCTTTCATTTAATTGCCATCTATGTAGTATGAATAATATTGTAAGCATTTTCATTTTCTAACCAGGATGAAGGATTAAGTTATTATTGCAGGATTCTGAGAGTAATGATGTGATGTGATTTGATTTGATTTGATTTGATTTGTTCGGGTTTTGACAACCCTGGATAACCCAAGAAAGCCTCTATTGAAGCTTATTTCCATTGGGGTCCATTTGAACACCGGGACGGGTTGGGAACAGTCAGCCTACTGACTACTGGTTAACATGGGAAGCACGGTGGCCCAATGGTTAGGGCGCGAGCTTCATGATCGGAAGGTTGCGGGTTCGAGCCCCACCACGGCCTGTGTGTTGCGTCTTTGAGCAAGATAGCTTCACTCCACCCAGGTGTAAAATGGGGAGCTGCTGGAGGTTATCACAATCTAAGTCGCTGAGAGTACCTGCGCATCAGTCGCGGACTTGGTGAAGCGGAAATGATTCTGATATATCCTAATGGCAGCGGAATAATTGTTGAAGTGTGCTGATAATTAGGCCATGCCTAGCTGAAGCGCACGTTAAATCAAACAACATTTATATTTATTTATTTACTCTTTTCGAAACTGGCTGCGAGATACATGTACAGGTATGGCTCTCTGTACACGGGACCGACGGCTTAACGTCCCCTCCGAAGGATGGAGTATTTTCATTCTTATTCATTCATTCTTATGTTCGAATGTGTTGGGTATTTGCTGCAATGACATGGGTCAAGATTATATGGCGTAAGATACAGCACTGTAAACATGGTAAATCAAAAAGGCGTGTTATCTTGCACGGAGAACCAGGACAAGGCAAATCTACGTTAGTGCATGCTCTCGACGTCGAGATGCGTGATATAGTTGGCGTTTGTGTGCTGTGGATGTGGACAGGGCCTGGATGTGGGGTGGGTGTGTGGTTCTCTAGGGGGAGGGTGGGCATTGAAATCGCAATGGTCCTTCGCCTCAGAAGGTTGAGGCTGGACGGTGGGTAAGTATTTGTGTGATGTGAGCTAGTGTTAATTAAATATGTTTATGTATCCGAAGAGCTTAGAAGCAATTAGTCGTGATATTATTGATATAACAAGATATGATTTATAATTCGAACATAAGAATGAATGAATTCGTCTATTTGATTATAACATTTGAAATACACATTTCATGACAATAATATGAAGAATTTGGTTCCAAAAGGAGTTAACTCCAAAGGTTCCTATTTGTAAAATTCATTTAAAGATATTTCTAAGATTAAGAGTAGCAGTAACCTTGCCAATCTAAGAACACGGGACCAGTAGTATAGTTAAAACAATTTTTTGCTTATCTTTAAAAAATAATTACAAATCCCTTTAACCTCCCACGTGCGAAGAAAAAAATAACAAATATAAAATATATATATTTTTTTTGTTCCAAAAGGAGGTATTTTTAAACTTTGCATTGCAGAATATTTAGGGGACAAAATGATATTGAAAATAGTTAGAAAACAAGCTGGAGTTACATTCAGATTCGTTAAAAGTCATTAAATTAATTAAATTAATTAATTAATTAATTAATTAATTAATTAATTAATTAATTAATTAATTAATTAATTAATTAATTAATTAATAAATAATTAATTAATTTTAAATAATTAATTAATTAATTAATTAATTTATTTATTTATTTATTTATTTATTTATTTATTTATTTATTTATTTATTTATTTATTTATTTATTTATTTATTTATTTATTTATTTATTTATTTATTTATTTATTAATTAATTATTAATTAATTAATTAATTAATTTATTTATTACACTTTATCACTGGTAGGGGGCCTATATACAATAATTATAATATAACATCAAAATATATTGCACATGAATATTCAAAAGCCTACATAAAAAAAGGAAGTAGATAAAATCTTGCACCAGTGAAAGGTAAGGACGTGCAAAGCACCTCTAGGACAGTCCCACCAAAGAAAACTTAAACTTGAAAATGTTAAAATAGGCCTATATCAGAAAAATATGGCACAAGACAGCTATTGGATTTAGAACCTTTTGGAAACAAATCCTTCATAGGCCTATATTTAAGAAATAAAGGGTAATGCATGATCCTTTACACGAAAATAATGTGTCCGAGGCAGTAACAACGTAAATAATGGGTGAGGCGCAGCCGAACCCATTATTTAAACGTTTTTACTGCCGAGGACACATTATTTGCGTGTAAAGGATAATGCTGCACCCTTTATTTCTATTCTATTATCACAAAATAGTGTGATTTAAAGAGAAAATATCAATTAATTTTTTGCCCAAATATTTCAAGTTGTTTACTCAAGGTGGAGCGCATAAGCGTAGCCAAAGCGTATGTACATTCCAATAACACACCCCAACATTCCATTCTCCCCCATAAGCAGGTATGTACATACAATAACACACCCCTGACATTCCATTCTCCCCTACATAAGCAGGTGTGCTGTGCGCTCTGCTGTGCGCTGTGATGATAGAATAACATAAAGTTCGTTGCCCTTGACACTTTATCGCTAATTAATGGTCTGTCACGTGACGCGTTTCAACAAATCACAGTGCGCGATTTTGAATAATGGGTCGTGGGGGTAATAGAATGAAATATTAATGGCAGAACAATAGAACTGGTAAAATCCGGTCCTCTTTATTGGCTTTCGTATCTCTCATCTATATAGAAGCAGTTCACATAAAAAATCATACCAAAACACATATCACATCTTTTATTAACCAGTAGGGGGCCTATAGCCTTTAATGGCTATCATAATATATGACAATATTATCTACATACTTGCATAATATGTGCACCATTCACCGCAATCACGATAGAATAAGCGGAACCTTTAACATTAAAAACATTATCAGGTTCAAATATTTTCAATTTTATTATATGCTTAATAACAGACGAAATATCGGTATGAAACATACAAAAATACATTCTGAACAACGTTTATAAACCCCTTTCTCCCTACAGTCAGAAAACATGAAAGGTGATGAATTTCATGATTTCTATAATTAGGTTGAACTTCAAGGCATATGATACAACGTAACACGTAAATGCAAAAAAACTGGTCGTCAAACCGAGTTTTGGAATGTGCTACTTTTCACGCAAGGTTTAATTATATTTCAAAAGCAGCGCAGCAGTATAGAACATTTTTACACAGCCGTGACGTTAGTCACGGCTGTGTCTTTTTTCTTACAGGTTCTTCTTTACACAGCCACAGCCGTGACGTTAGTCACGGCTGTGTCTTTTTTCTTACAGGATCTTCTTCTTTCTTCTTTCTTTCTTCTTTCTGTCAACCATTACATTTGCTCTAGCACTCACATGCTTATATCGATTTTGACTTAACTTGGTCACAATGATCATTGATCGTGCCCCTACATGTCACATGAAACTTGTGGGGTCAAAGGTCACGCAGGGGTCATAGGGGTCAAAAACGTGATTTCAACTAAAAATGCATCTTCTCCTACAGATTACGTACGACAGTGACGCCACTTGCACACATGCGTTGTTATTAACCAGTGTCTATATGGTGTACACAGATTTGGGGTCAAAGGTCATTAAGGGGTCACTTCCGGTATAAAACGAAATACTTTCAAATTTTTTATTAGCTAAGGAAAACATAGGACAGTAACGGTATATTCACATATGAGTTGCAGTTACCCAATGTATATGTGGTATTTTTTTATTTGGGGTCAAAGGTCATTAAGGGGTCACTTCCGGAATAAAACGAAATACCTTTAAAAATGCATCTTCTCCCACAAATTACGTAGGACAGTGACACCACTTGCACACATGCATTGCTATTACCCAGTGTCAATGTGGTGTACACAGATTTGGGGCCAAAGGTCATTAAGGGGCCACTTCCGGTATAAATTGAAATAAAAAAAAAAAATGTATTAGATAGGAAGAACATAGGAGAGTAATGGTATGTTCACACATGAATTGTGTTTAACCAATGTATATATGATATTTTTTTATTTGGGGTCAAAGGTCATTAAGTGGTCATTTCCGGTATAAAACGAAATACCTTTAAAATGCATCTTCTCCCACAAATTACTCAGGACAGTGATGCCACTTACACACATGCATTGTTATTACCCAGTGTTTATGGGGTGTAAACAGATTTGGGGTCAAAGGTCATTAAGGGGCCACTTCCGGTCTGAGACGAAAAACGTTCAAAATGCCCCTTCTGCCACAAATAACATGGCAAAATAATGCCACGTGCACGCATACATTGACATTAGCCAATGCCTATGGGGTTTTCATACATTTTGGGGTCAAAGGTCATTAAGAGGTCACAACACGGCTGTGTTCGTGGTCTTAGACCACAGCTAAGTCTAGTTACACAGCCGTGACGTTAGTCACGGCTGTGTCTTTTTTCTTACAGGTTCTTCTTCTTCTTTCTTTCTTCTTTCTGTCAACCATTACATTTGCTCTAGCACTCACATGCTTACATCGATTTTGACCTAACTTGGTTACCATGATCATTGACCATGCCCCTACATGTCACATGAAACTCGCGGGGTCAAATGTCACGCAGGGGTCACAGGGGTCAAAAACGTGATTTCAACTAAAAATGCATCTTCTCCTACAATTTACGTAGGACAGCGACCCAACTTGCACACATGCATTGTTATTACCCAGTGTCTATGTGGTGTACACAGATTTGGAGTCAAAGGTCATTAAGGGGTCACTTCCGGTATAAAACGAAAAACCTTCAAAATTTTTTTATTAGCCAAGTAAAACATGGGACAGTAACGATATGTTCACACATGACCTGCAGCCACCTAATGTATATGTGGTATTTTTTTTTTTTTGGGTCAAATCTCATTAAGGGGTCACTTCCGGTATAAAATGAAATACCTTTAAAATGAATCTTCTTCCACAGATTCTGTAGGACAGTGACGCCACTTGCACACATGCATTGTTATTACCCAGTGTCTATGTGGTGTACACAGATTCGGGGTCAAAGGTCATTAAGGGGTCACTTCCGGTATAAAACGAAAAACCTTCAAAATTTTTAATTAGCCAAGTAAAACATGGGACAGTAACGATATGTTCACACATGATCTGCAGTCACCCAATGTATATGTGGTATTTTTTTTATTTGGGTCAAATCTCATTAAGGGGTCACTTCCGGTATAAAATGAAATACCTTTAAAATGCATCTTCTTCAACAGATTCAGTAGGACAGTGACGCCACTTGCACACATGCATTGTTATTACCCAGTGTCTATGGGGTGTACACAGATTTGGGGTCAGTGAGGGGTCACTTCCGGTATAAAACGATATACCTTCAAAATGCCCCTTCTGCCACAAAAAGCATAGCAAAATGATGCCGCGTGTGACACGTGCATTGACATAAGCCAATGTCTATGGGGTTTTCATATATTTTGGGGTCAAAGGTAATTAAGGGGTCACAACACGGCTGTGTTCGTGGTCTTAGACCACAGCTAAGTCTAGTCTTTCTTTCTTCTTTCTGTCAACCATTACATTTGCTCTAGCACTCACACGCTTACATCGATTTTGACCTAACTTGGTCACAATGATCATTGACCGTGCCCCTACATGTCACATGAAACTTGTGGGGTCAAAGGTCACGCAGAGGTCATAGGGGTCAAAAACGTGATTTCAACAAAAAATGCATCTTCTCCCACAACTTACGTATGACAGCGACGCCATTTGCACACATGAATTGTTATTACCCAGTGTCTATGTGGTGTACACAGATTTGGGGTCAAAGGTCATTAAGGGGTCACTTCCGGTATAAAACGAAAAACCTTCAAAAATTTTTATTAGCTAAGTAAAACATAGGACAGTAACGGTATGTTCACATATGATCTGCAGTCACCCAATGTATATGTGGTATTTTTTTTACTTGGGGTCAAAGCTCATTAAGGGGTCACTTCCGGTATAAAAAGAAATACCTTTAAAATGCATCTTCTTCCACAAATTATGTGGGACAGAGACGCCACTTGCACACATGTATTGTTATTACCCAGTGTCTATGGGGTGTACACAGATTTGGGGTCAAAGGTCATTAAGGGGTCACTTCCGGTAAAAAACGAAATATATTCAAAAATTTTTATAAGCTAAGTAAAACATGGGACATTAACGGTATGTTCACACATGATCTGCAGTCACCCAATGTATATGTCGTATTTTTTTATTTGGGGTCAAATCTATTTAAGGGGTCACTTCCGGTAAAAAACGAAATACCTTTAAAATGCATCTTCTTCCACAGATTCTGTAGGACAGTGACGCCACTTGCACACATGCATTGTTATTACCCAGTGTCTATGGGGTGTACACAGATTTGGGGTCAAATGTCATTAAGGGGTCACTTCCGGTATAAAACGAAAACCTTCAAAATGCCCTTCTGCCACAAATAACATGGCAAAGTGATGCCACGTGCACACATACATTGACATTAGCCAAAGTGTATGGGGTTTTCATATATTTTGGGGTCAAAGGTCATTAAGGGGCCACAACACGGCTGTGTTCGTGGTCTTAGACCACAGCTAAGTCTAGTTCTTTTTTCTTCTGTCAACCATTACATTTGCTCTAGCACTCACATGCTTACATCAATTTTGACCTAACTTGGTCACAATGATTATTGACCGTGCCCCTACATGTCACATGAAACTTGTGGGGTCAAAGGTCACGCAGGGGTCACAGGGGTCAAAAACGTGATTTCAACTCAAAATGCATCTTCTCCTACAAATTACGTAGGACAGTGACGCCACTTGCACACATGCATTGTAATTATCCAGTGTCTATGCTGTGTACACAGATTTGGGGTCAAAGGTCATTAAGGGGTCACTTCCGGTATAAAACGAAAAACCTTCAAAAATTTTTATTAGCTAAGTAAAACATAGCACAGTAACGGTATGTTCACATATGATCTGCAGTCACCCAATGTATATGTGGTATTTTTTTTTTTATTTGGGGTCAAAGCTCATTAAGGGGTCACTTCCGGTATAAAACAAAATACCTTTAAAATGCATCTTCTTCCACAGATTCTGTAGGACAGTGACGCCACTTGCACACATGCATTGTCATTACACAGTGTCTATGGGGTGTACACAGATTTGGGGTCAAAGGTCATTAAGGGGTCACTTCCGGTATAAAATGAAAAACCTTCAAAATTTTTTATTTGCTAAGAAAAACATAGGACAGTAACCGTATGTTCACACATGAATTGTGGTTACCCAGTTTATATGTAGTATTATTTTATTTGGGGTCAAAGGTCATTAAGGGTCACTTCCGGTATAAAACGAAATACCTTTAAAATGCTTCTTCTTCCACAAATTACGTAGGACAGTGACGCCACTTGCACACATGCATTGTTATAACACAGTGTCTATATGGTGTACACACATTTGGGGTCAAAGGTCAGTAAGGGGTCACTTCCGGTATAAAACGATATACCTTCAAAATGCCCCTTCTGCCACAAAAAGCATAGCAAAGTGATGCCACATGGACATGTGCATTGACATTAGCAAATGTCTATGGGGTTTTCATATATTTTGGGGTCAAAGGTGATTAAAGGGTCATAACACGGCTGTGTTCGTGGTCTTAGACCACAGCTAAGTCTAGTTCTTTCTTCTTGCACAGCCGCCATCGGCGCTGTGCATTGTTTTTACCGCGTTCTTCTTTCTGTCAACATTTTGCAGACCCCCCCTCTTGAAATTTACAAATTGCTCTAGCTCCGACATACTTTCATGGATTTCAACCAAACTTAGACACACTCATCACTGGCACTTGCTACAAATGTCACATGATCAATTTCCGGTCAAAGATCATGCACTTCCGGTCAATGACCAAAAACGTGATTTTTACTAAAAATGCTTCTTCTTCCACATATTACATAGCATCGTGACGTCACTTGCACACATGCATCATCTATGGCCAGTGTCTAAAAGTTGTTCACAGAATTGGGATCAAAGGTCATTAAGGGGTCACTTCCGGTAAAAGTCTGAAAAATTTGCAAAAAATATTCAAAAAATCACTGTCTTTACAAATTACATAGCAGAGAGTCACCATTAGCACATATGCATCGCTACTAGCCAGGGTCTTTAGGATGCCTACAGTTTTGGGGTCAAATGTCATTAAGGGGTTACTTCCGGTCAAAAACCAAAATTATCAAAAATGTTTAAAAAATTTTATCTCAAAATGTAAACAGACCAGAGTAATATAATCATCATACATGAATCAGTGTTACTTGATGTATGCATGGTATTTTTATTTTGGGGGTCAAAGGTCATTAAGGGGTCACTTCCTGTTTTTAGCTAAATAACTTTAAGAATTTTTATCTCGACAACTAAACATAGTAGAATTTTTAATTAAAATTGGAACAATGCATTTTGTCGGTGTACATAAGGTTTTTTTTCATTGAAGTCAAAAGTCATTAGGGGGTCAAAAGGTCAATCATAAATTTTTTTAAAATCAAAATCCACGTATAAGTTCCGATTAAGCTGAAATTCACCAGGAATATTCCTTATGACATCCTAAGCACTATGTTATATTTTTGCGGGGTCAAAGGTAATTAAAGGATCACTTCCGGTTCTCACAGATTAAGGGGTCATTTTTTATTTTGCATCAGCCCCCCCCCTAAAATACCTGGCGGGTGTGCATGCCCGCGGTCGCAGGCGACCGCAACCATATCTAGTTCTTCTTTCTTCTTCTGTCAACCATTACATTTGCTCTAGCACTCACACGCTTACATCGATTTTGACCGAACTTGGTCACAATGATCATTGACCGTGCCCCTACATGTCACATGAAACTTGTGGGGTCAAAGGTCACGCAGGGGTCATAGGGGTCAAAAACGTGATTTCAACTAAAATGCATCTTCTCCCACAACTTACGTATGACAGCGACGCCACTTGCACACATGAATTGTTATTACCCAGTGTCTATGTGGTGTACACAGATTTGGGGTCAAAGGTCATTAAGGGGTCACTTCTGGTATAAAACGAAATTCCTTCAAAAAATTTTGTTAGCTAAACAAAACATAGGACAGTAACGGTATATTCACACATGAATTGTTGTTACCCAATGTATATGTGGTATTTTTTTAATTTGGGTCAAAGGTCATTAAGGGTCACTTCCGGTATAAAACGAAATACCTTTAAAATGCATCTTCTCCCACAAATTACGTCGGACAGCGATGCCACTTACACACATGCATTGTTATTACCCAGTGCCTATGGGGTGTACACAGATTTGGGGTCAAAGGTCATTAAAGTGTCACTTCCGGTATAAATCGAAATATCTTCAAAAAATTCTGTTAGCTAAGAGAAACATAGGAGAGTGATGGTATGTTCACACATCAATTGTGTTTACCCAATGTATGTATGGTATTTTTTTATTTGTGGTCAAAGGTCATTAAGGGGTCATTTCCGGTATAAAACAAAATACCTTTAAAATACATCTTCTCCCACAAATTACGTAGGACAGTGATGCCACTGACATACATGCATTGTTATTACCCAGTGTCTATGGGGTGTACACAGATTTGGGGTCAAAGGTCATTAAGGGGTCACTTCCGGTTTGAGACAAAACTTTCAAAATACCCCTTCTGCCACAAATAACATGGCAAAGTGATGCCACGTACTCACATACATTGACATTAGCCAATGTCTATGGGGTTTTCATATATTTTGTGGTCGAAGGTTATTAAGGGGTAACAACACGGCTGTGTTCGTGGTCTTAGACCACAGCTAAGTCTAGTTGTTTTTCATTTTATCCAGGGTTGATCAGATGTCCTGGCGTATCGTAATTTAGCTGTTATAGCCCTGCCTTATTCAAACGTAGTTGTGGATACAGCAAACATGGCAAATTGAAACTGACCAATATTATGAGCCGCAGTGGTCTCATTCTAATTTCATATTCCAATAATATCCATTATTATAATTATTTTGATGAATCCAAGTGTGAGTAAATAATTATTGGATCCAACACATAATAATGATAAAATTGGATCTTTACTCCCAATATTTATTGGTCTCGCTATGAGTTTTGAAATATTGGACTCGACTACGACTCGTCCAATATTTGAAAACTCATTGCTTGACCAATATTGGCTCAATCGATCCAATGTGAGATAATGTGACCCTAAGCTGTGGAGTATGAGTTTTTGTACCAAAACTTAACTCATCTTATGAGCGTAAAAGCATTAACGATGGTCATCAGACCATATATGCTCTCCCAAATTCTGTCAATGTCTCCTGTCCCCTGCAATTCAGGCTGCTGTTCCCAAGTAGCTGACCAACTCATCTCTCCATCTAACTCGAAGTCTTCCTCTTTGTCTTGCACTTGCTCATAATTTTGTTATAAAGGTCCTGAAGAGATTTCTTGAAATTCCGAAGTTGCAAGAGTGTCTGGAGTAATTGGTAGCGATCTCGACGTACTTGGTCTATTCCGGGGTCTATCTAAAGTCATATAAATGAACTTGTCGTCACCAAAATCCACATAATCTTCTATAAGTATAGTTGGGGCTGAATACACGGATTGGATATTATATCCACAGCATCTAAACGTCGCAGTTGTATCAGAAGCCCAATGTCAAGTGTTAGAAATACAAGACTAGCAACTGCTGACACAAAAACCGCAATTATCCAGTATGATTTGACTTTGAATATTCTCTCCCAAAAGTGAGATCCTCTTTTGATAGTCTCTTCCTTGACAGTCATGTCTGTCACAGAACCATTAGAACTGGTTGTATTCATTATAGCTGAAGATGGTAGTGTACCATTTGTGAATATTTGTAATGAGGTTGTCTCTAGTCTTTCAAGAACGAGTAAGGGTCCGACATGACATGTTTTGTCCAATTCAGGAAAAGCGGGACTTTTGACATGACAAACAAACACGGTGCCTTGATGTTCCTCCGTAACTCTTAAAGTCAACATGCTTTGCAGTTCATTTTCAGTCTCAATTACGGTTGTCCAGGTTGCTGGTAAGATCTTCCTGGATCCGGATTTCATCCATTGAACTATCCCTAATGGGTTCCCTTTTGTGGTGCTACAATTCATCGCAATAGTAGTACCTATGTGCGCCTGAAAAGAAGTATCGGGATTGCACAATGGCGTCTGAGTCGGAAAATACTGAACATCGACATGGACTGTTGCCGAGGTAACCTCATTGCCGGGTGAGCTTAAAACCTGACAGACGTAGTCTCCTGATTCGCGTCGTTTTACATCTCTTATGGATAAGAAGTAGACGACTGATGAATCACTTTGATGTCGAACGGAAAGAAACAAATTATCATTATTCCCTGGAATAGTATTCCAAGTGAGTGTTTCAAAAGTAAATCCATCATCAATATATCTTGAGATGGTGATAATTTGGTTTGGTGGGAGATCCCAAATCTGAAAATGAACGGCTAAAACACCACCTTCTCTAACCGGGTGCGATGGTAAAGAGGCGGTTAATGATGGTACTGCGGCAGAAGTGATTTGAATCCATAAAGGCATGAAAAGAAGGCAAAATACATCCATGATTTACAACGTAAAATCTGGTTCTGAATCTGGTTTGGTGACTCAGTTTTTAAAAAGCGGACATCCAACATGTCCACATCGCAGAGAGCTCGAGCGCTTGAAGAGTAAAAAAGACATTGTACTGCAAACTGTCGATTTAGTATAGATGAAAATTAAGTAACCGGGTTCGAATGTGTATGCCTTTGGTATAATATTGAAAGGTTGGCACACATATATAGCAATTATCGCAACAGACACAATTATCTTCACTATATAGCTCTCTGGTGGTAAAAGGCGGCGAAATGAAAGTCAGTGTAAAATCATCATCTACCGTCGAAGAGAAGCGTGCGACGTGCACTTAAGTTACGCTATTAATTCAATAACGGTGTCATTCCTCAAATTAGATCAATTGAATTTTATTATCAATGTGTGACCATGACATCTTACTCACTCGTATCTCTAAAATCAGCTATTTCTCTGTAGTTTATAGATGTAGATAATCATCTCAACTCGTCCATCCGAATGTAGTATCACCCGCTATCATTCTCAGCTCAAAGCTATAAAGTTGATATGATGATGCGGGCCTGTCCTTATATGCACGAGTATCCCGGCACCAGTTTAGTCATCATTTAATAGCTAATGCTATTGCTAATTTCAAATGTTTCTCTTTAGTTTGTGGAATAAACCGTCTTAACTTGACCATCCGAATCTAGTAATAGAATAATTCCCAGAGCTACAATGTCGATATGTTATACGATCCATGGTATACACTAATCAAAACACACTAATATGCACTAGTTCGGTCATCATTTAATAGCTAATGTCATTACTACTTCGTGTCATTCTCAATCAATGCCTAGATGCATTAATGAGAATAATGGAGGAGTCTAATAATGAACCATTCACAGGGCACCTTATAATCTAGATTGGTGCGTGTTAATAGACTTGCGTTATTAAAAATCTATCTAAAACGACGACACTGAGAACTGATCCAATATAAAAATGATCGAATCAAAATCTGAGCTGTTGTCCGAATTAAATAATCAAGGAAGGATATGATTGGGCCTATTGTATTTTCGCAATTCGACTTTTGCCTACAATTCTCGTCAAAATGTGTTGGGACACTTATGGAAAACGTGCACTATATTATGGTCTTAATTCTGTTGTTTTGAACGTTAGGAACGTTTTTTGGTGTCAATACTACATTTTCTGAACCCTTCCCAATCTCCACCAATGTTGGGTGACCAATAAAGTGGGATTACCCTCAAATGTGCGCCAATCCTTTTGACGAGCATTTTAGGTCTCCAGATATAACTATAGGGACAAAATACTTGATTCGGATCTCGCCAATTCAGATCAAACTGGATTCGTTAAGCGCCGTATTGTTGAGCAAATGTGAAGAAAATTAGTGATATGCATTTATTATCATTAAATTCATTGTGAAATTCACAGACGCTGCACTGATTTGCCACAAACTACGCTAAGAAGGCGAGGCATGTTTGTATTTCTGTAAATGTACATTTAATGTTGGTTCCAAATACTATGGTGTCGTTGAAAATGTTAAATTCTGATTTGCTTATAATAATTTAATAAAATCGTCTGCATTAAATATCAGACACGAATGAGTCAGCGAAACTTGGTTTAAAGCTCGATCGGTAAGAGAAGATCGATTTACTGCTGACCAATGAGATGAATCGTAACATCTTGCGAAAAAACTGTAAATGCACTTCATTGGCTAAAAGCAAACCAAAGGGTCGCTAGCGAACGCAATTAGACTTTGCAAGTTTGCATAAGCAGTAATATTTGTACAATGTATAATGGCTGTGACGTGAGTGAGGGTAATTTAACCAAGTCAAAGATAGACTCTAATTTAGTTTACATAGAATCAATTATTGCTTTTTAAACAATAGGACCTCATTAAGGTGGTCCGATGTCGTCTTTTGACATTCAAATGTGTGGAATCAACCACCTAATTTCTAAAACAATTCAATTTGATTAGATATATATATGATATACGTACATTATGTTGTTGTTGACATGCATTTTAGAAGTATTTAGGAATATTTACAATGATACAATAAGGAAAATGTTTAATTTGAATTATATTCGTATCGAATACTAAGGCTATTTTGTAGTACCGAAGGTGCAATTTAAGTAAGGAGTTCACAAATAGTGCTGATAATATACAGATACCATGCATGAAATTTGCTCAAGAAATTATATTATTGTAAAAGTATAAGAAAGTGTCTAAATCTTATATAGCAGGTAGCTTCTCGTTTAATAATCCGATCATCGGGGCTTTTTGGATTTTGTTAGATGTCTAGGAGAGTAATTTCCGAAATTGCAGAGAGGGAACGACTGTGTTCAATAACGACGTATACAATATTGCGCCCCTACACATCATCATGTACCCACCTACACACAAGCACCAACACACCCCGGTGCGTACGTGGGTGATTCTCTGAAAAGGGGAACTTTTACGTCCCGCGACTTTCGGCGCTCATAAAAGTTTTAAAAGCGGATTTTCTTTTTCTTTTTTTTTGGCTTAGTCATGGACTTTTGTATGTATAAAAATAGTTAAGAACATCCAAGTGGGGAAAAATTAATTTCTTGGAGTCAAAAAATTCTTCAATATCTGACGACCCCCCTGAAAACCCCATGTCCCGATGTCACGCACCGAATTTTAGTGATTTTGTAGTATTTTTGTGAGCAAGTGTGGGAAGTGAAAATTACCACTGACTGGGGTAAATATCATGTCTAAGAAGGTTGAAATGCTTAAAACCACTTCTAAAGTCAATTTTATGGAATAATTCAAAAATTTGTGTCAAAAAATTGCTGTCCCTTGGTTTTGCATCATTGCCGTCACATTGGCATCAAAACGGCTGGAGGTGAAGACCAAATATCAGAGGTTAATAATTTGACCCTGTACGCTGCCTTCTACAGACGACGAAAAACATCAACCCGGAATAGGTGCACATTGGCACTCTTTTCCTGCCAATTTTGAGGGTATCTTCAAGTATACACGCGCGTACCTTTATTCAACATCATCTCCATACGTTTCTGATCAATTTGATATAAGTCTTATTGTTGAATTTTTCCGGAAAATAATGATGGTTGAATATGTCCCACAAGCTGCTGTGGTGATATGTAACACGTGGGTAAGCTTAACCCTGCTATTAATCGTAAGCAATGTCTGAACCATCATCTCCGCTACATCAGTTGGCGTCACAATTTGCCGTGGTGGAGATGATTCTCTATAGGAATTCGTGTAGAAATATCATCTCCGTCACATCACCATCATCTCCATCACATCACCGGATCTTGAGATACAGCGAAGTCCAGTTTAGTTTATCAGAAAATGCTTACCAATTCTAAACCTTCTCATCTGTATGAATTTCATTTCAAGTAGTGTGAAAACATTACTGAAATCAAATGTCTGTGACGGAGATGATTCTCTATAGGAATTTGTGTAGAAATATCATCTCCGTCACATCACTATCATCTCCATCACAGCATTGTCATCTCCATCACAATTGTTGTTGACCTTTATTTGACCTTTGACCCAGACAACATGGAATTTACTATTTGGAAATGTAATTGGCATTGTATGTGTTTACTATGTCAATATGAAATTTATTTAGTTATTTCAAGCAAAATTATGAATATACTTAAGTTTGTATAAAAAAAATACTAACAGACATGACATTTTTCGTACAGCCTGCCTCTCATTGTCCCAACTAAATGACGAAAGTACAAAATCATATTTTTTTTAAATGAAAAAAGCAAACATGAATCAAGCAACTTACAAGTTATCCATAAAACTCATAATTAAGAGTTTTAACAATTTTTTGTCCTTTTTTCCTTTTTGGCCTAAATGTGACGGAGATGATGCTCACCTGGCACAACCTGCAGATTACGCCCTCTATAATATAGAGGGCGCCCTAAAGATTGCGCCAAATATTGTTTTCATGCACTAGAGACTTACATCCTTACAGATATGTAAAGGAAACATTTTTATAATCATTTTCAAATTCATATTTGCCTATCTTCCAATAGTACACCTTTTCAGAGAAATACCCACGTACACCAAGAGGATGATATAAGCACTTCCCATCATGCACTGTAAAAAGTGTTGTCACCAGAGTTTCAACTGCCACTTTACTTTTCAAATGCCATTGAATTCTGTGCAAATGATGTAGTTTTAAAATTGTGTGTGTGTCATTATTTAATACTTGGTCGATTTCAGAACAAAAGCGATGTGTGTATAAAGGATAATTCACACCTTCTGTAGATAACATAAGATGTGAAATCGACCAGCATATTCATAGTGTTTTTATTGTTGACATAACTGTCCAAATTCAAATTTAACCATGCACATCTATGCAGTAGCAGAGCAGTGATGGTGTCATATTTCCTCACACTGCAAGCTAGGTGGAGGTTAACCCAATGGGGTGTTGGGTAGTACAGCCCCACCCCACACCAATGCGTACACCCCACACACCGACATCGCCTGGCTAATAATTATTTGGTGCAGCAGAGACATTAAAATGAATACACGGGATCGATACACGTGAATTGCTATGCACGATTTTGATATCAGACGAATATCTTCGGATACTGAGTTAGAAAATGATGAATATCTCCCGTAAATGAATTTTTCTCAAGAAACCAGATGTGGTCTCATACACTTGAAAATACGTGTTGAACAGATATTATAGTCGTTAGCGTGCGCTTTGAAAATTGGCCGTGCGCTTTGAACTCAAAATTTGACCAAAACTCTCAATTTTATATTGCGTTGGTCCTGTAGGCCTATGGACTACAGCGCGCAGCAGGCTATAGCGGCACTCACTCAAGTGGAGACAGTATATTAACCATTGACCGCAATGTCGTATACAAGCTTGCTCACACAGCGAGAAATCAATACCCCGTCTATTGTCATAGCCTTAGTCAGGTCACTTCGCTAATAATATGCATCTCATAAGGTCCGAATAAAATAGCCATGTGTGGCTGTGGATTCAACCTACCATGGCGATTTCTACTATGAAGATATCGGGGCGATGTCACTGTGCCCCACACATCCCAACCAACCAACCAACCATAATCCCATACATACACTCACCTCTTCCACCTACCCCTACTGCGCTCACCACACTCCACACACCTGTTATGGAAATAAATTATGTACACACTTGTATTGAGATGTCCGAGGTAAAATGTAATGTTTTTGGATTTAGTGCAGTTCTATTGGTAACGTGTCATTGGAAATATGAAAGAAATGGGCTATTCCAGAAAATAAATGCACACCCCCTATAGAGGAGTAAATTTTTAATCAACGAAATGTCTGGATTTCCAAGTCTGCTTTCTGAAAACAACTGGAATTCCAGTTGTCAATGTTGCTTGAAAAAGCTTGGAAATCCAATTAAATGAAGGAAAAATCACGGAAATGTCTAAAATGAGCTCTTAAATTCAGGATTTCTTACTTTGAACTAGTTTTCTGTTGAATTTTTTCGCCTGGACAAAAAGTCTGGATATCCGAACTCCTCTATAGGGGGTGTGCATCTATTTTCTGGAATAGCCCAATACTACCAGCCGTCTTTTTCATTGACGCAAATAGATATGAGTTGTACGAGTTTTGAACAAAATTATGACATTATTTGAATAATATCGTGTTTAAGAATACGACATAATTTCAGACAAATTGCCGAAATTTGTTCCGATGATATCTATATACACTTTACATTTGCTCTACGAAGGTTTAAAATTCGTGCTTAGAGAAAAAAAAAAGATTTCTATTTTTGAAATACACCACTGATAGTGTCCATCTTCAATGTAGAAATTTCTTTGTCGCGAGATCTTTCGTTTCCATAGTTTCTGCTGCAACAGAATTTCATCCAGATATTCCTGAACGCGGATCGATACGTAGAATTAGTGGACATATAAAGCAAAGGGTTTATAGATGCGTTTATGATAACGGTAAATGGATACACATTGTAAACGATAAGCAAGCTGTAACCAGTGTTAATGCCAAAGAATGACAAAGCCTGAAGCATAAATAACAATACTACCACAGATGTCATCAATAGGTACACGGATCCATTTGTAATAACCATAACAGATACTTGTCTTATTTGAGTTTTATAATCCGATGTCATCTGTAAACTTGTGTTAAGCTTGCGTATATATAAAGTAATAATGATACGTGTATACATAAAACAAACGCTCGTGACAATAATAAGGTATACACCAGCAAAAAGTACGTAAAAGATGGAATAATAGAGAAAAACTGAAGGTTCAATAATTGGTATCAAGATCTGTATCGGAGCAGTATTCTCATAACCATCTGGCCAAATAGTACACCAAGCTGTTGATGATTGGATTTCAAATGGTATTATTGAAAAGGAATTCCCCAAACTAATGACAAATACCGTAGCGATGAGCTTTAATGTTCTTTTATTTCCCTTTAAATGATAATGCTTTAAAGGCCGACAAATCGCGAGGTACCGCTCGTACGAAACCAAAACAACTAAACCAGAAGATGAGAAGAAGCCGAACGTAGAAACTATATTACTAATAGTGGTAGCGGTGTTTGAACCAAAACTTTGTTCATAACCATTTACGTAAATATTGAGGTGGGTGATCATCACCATGAGCAGTGTCACAAGATCTGAACACGATAGAGAAACAAGAAGTATATAAGTTGATGTGTGTAAAGAAGGTACACGAAAAACTGTCCAGATGAACGATATATTGGTAAGGAGTCCGATACAAATGAGACAATAGTAGATCAGTATACTAAAACTCCATTTGTTTTGCCATTCTTTTTGCAGAGCGAGATAATAATTGAAAAGTTCAAATTCTGATGCATTTCTAAGATCAATATTACATGATGTATTTGTTTCTACGATGTACGGAAGTGCCTCGGTCGACATGTTCAGTTTGTAAATGATGTCCAAGTATTTACTAAGATGTATATATTATGGTCACCGATAATACACTGAACGAACGTTGACAGCACCCGAATTTCAATAATTTAAACGTGACGCAGTCGTCCGAGATTTGTATCTACTAATGTCAGATCATGTGTCCAAACCGTTTCATCATGTTCAGAACAGAATCACATTTGAAAACTTTCATTTCCGGTACCCTGGTATTTATTTGGTATAATTGTTGAATCATACAAATACAAGTGATTTGAAGCAACACTGAATTAATTTGTTTGAATTGTAAAACAAAATATGATCATGTCTCTTAGTTTTAGCAGTTACCATAGAAGCGACAATTTACAACTATTTCTAAATGTATTACGCATTAGTGAAAACAGCTAAAATTCACATAACAGGAATTTAGAGCCATCCACTACATCAAAAATACAATTTATTTATATAATTTTGAAAATTATATAAATTTTATACCTGATAAATTGTTAATTTCTCTTTCACGCACACGTTTTGATATCTTGAAGTAGTGAAATATGATAATAGTATTATTTGGATTCGAAAGTTGTTTCAGATGTTTTGACACGAATCTGAGATCAAAACGTTCGCATACATCTCCACGCTGTTTTCCAATTGTACAAAATCACCAATTTCCAAACAACGGCTCCTATGCTCACGATGATTAAACTTTTGATATCAAATTTGGTATCAACCTTCGAAGGAAAGTATATAGAAAATTATTATATAAATTATTTTACCATAAACTCATCAGACTCTGATTAAATGGGGATGGAACTAGTGGAGACTTTTTTTTTAATTTGGCTGTGTTTATAATTATGTTCAAGGGTATTAGGTTTGGTAGGCATCATTTTTGCAGCGAAGTGAAGTTCATACAATTGTGTGCAAGCATGGTGTCAGGAAAAAATTGCACCACCGCCACCACCCTACGACCACCCCACCCCAGGTTCACACACCCCATAGAAAATCAAGGATATAAATAATAAAATAATGTTTACATATTTATATTAGCAATAATAAATTATCTAAAGGGAATAAAATTGTTCAAAACACTCCATTTAAGGGGGTATAATACCCTGATGTTCATCAGTACCCCTCTTCTTTTTTTTCTTGCAAATTTATGAAGTACATAAATATGTTCATCACCTCATGTCCTGAACTTATAAAATATTTCTACATACAAAGTGCTTTTAAACGATTTTAGTAAATCAATTTTAGCCCTATATATTTTTTGTTTACTGTATCCTAGTAACTCAGATGTGTGTTTCATAACAAACCATAATTTATTCTATTCAACATGTTCAAGTAGAGTACGTGAATAGAATACATTAAATCCTTTGTTATATTCTCTATAGAAAATTTATTCAGCGATGCATGTAAAATACCACTGAATAAATTAAATAAACTCTTACACAATGGATGCATAGTCAATTTAATACTATATACCTTCTATAATGTGTTGTTAGGAAAGGAGATTTAAAAAGGTTATTAGGTCATCATAGGTCAGGTTATAGGTAACTTGGTTCAGGTCAAATTTAGGCAACCATTTTGAATACATGTGAGAGTCTGTGATATCATAATGAGGCATCGATTTTGATATTCTGTCTTTTACTGGATATATATTGAAAAGTGCAAGATGGATATACTACAATACCTTGGGATGTAAATGGTGAGTACAATTTAGATTGCCTAGTTGAGATGGATTGGACAAATAGATATAAAATAGTTACCAAAATTACAAAACTGAAGCTTACGGAAAACGACCTAATATGGTGGTATAGGTGACAAGAAATACAATTTTTTTCAACATTGCTGTAGTGTGGTTGTGGTAACCTGTTACCTATGACTTAATTAAGTTTCAGTGAAATAATGTCGCAAGTTAAAAATACAAAATATAGCTCAACATTGAAAATAGAAGCATTTTAACCAGTTCGTTTTTTGATAGGTGTGGAGCACCAAGTTCATGAAGTCATTAAAGAAATCAGGAACCACTTATTCCCATTTTACATATCAACATTATTTCCCTAATGTGTTAGCAATACATATCCAAAATTTTAACGAAATCCGTTGATAGTAAGCTTTCCAAAATGAAGTGAATTTAAATCATCAGTGATGTACCACCTTTTGGCTTCTACCTTTACAAGCATGTAAGCTACATTGATACCGATACCACCAATAAAACGAGAAGATTTGCCCCTTCATTTTGCATACCACTTTGTCCAATTTTTTGGTAATTTCTTCACAAAATAATGCAAAAAAAATGCAATGAGTGAAGTACCCCCTTAAGAAACATGCAATATTTTCAGCAGGTGTAAGTTCAGTAAATGGAACAGCCAACCAACGATGTAGGATCGGCGGCGTGCGATATTTTTTTTCCTAGTCAACATTTGCATCACATAATATATTTACATGATATAGGCCTATATGAGGCTGGATTGAGCTGTGTTCAGTTTTGTACGGCGGATTTATTGCCATAATTATTACCTCTTACTTAAGGGATCCAAAATGAGCGTTTATTGCGTTTCGACAGTATTTTTTGTGGGACATGAGAGTACCTCAGACCTATCGAATTGAATTCTGAATACGAAGCATGTCTTTCTGATATCAAATAATTTTCATTTTTTAAAATCACAATATTATACAAATTTTATGACATATTATAAAAATTTGATATTTTTCAAATTTTGATATATAACAGTCCTCGAAGTAAATTATATAAATCTAATGATATATTCTTAAAGTGTATGTAGCAGGAGGAAAAGCCGACGGTCAATTGAAAATTTTGACCTTTTCATATTGAAGATATGGATTTTTTTCCCAAAAAGACCTAATTTTTTTGGTGTTTTGGGAAAAAAATCCATATCTTCAATACGAAAGGTCAAAATTTTCAATTGACCGTCGGCTTTTCATCCCACCTACATACACTTTAAGTATAAATCATCAGATTTATAAAGTTTACTTCAAGTACTGTTAAATATCAAAAATATCAATTTTTAATGATTTGCCATAAAATGTGTATTAAATTGAGAATTTCAAAAATCAAAATTATTTGATATCAGAATGACATTCTTCGTATTCAGAATGCAATTCGATATGTCTAATGTGCTCTAATGTCCCAAAATAAATACTGTCCAAACGTTCATACCCCAGCCCTTAACAAAAGAAAAACAAAATTATTACAATTAAAATTCTACCAGGGTTCGAACCCACAACCTTTCGATTAACAGTCGAGATCGAATACCACTACGCTGTGAGTGCTTCTGCCAGAAATGCGTTTGTTCATCATACTTATTAATTACGGAATACATCGCAAACACACGATATATATATAGTATTTGTCTATTACTAATAAATACGTATATAATCTCCAATCAATAATGAACCTTGCCTCCGACTATGCGGTTCCTATGCAAATGTTGACTATTGTCTGTCCAATTAACTTAGACACCCAGTTTTTGTTACTTATTTGAAAAAATATCCACTTTCAAAGAAAGTCATGAAAGAAAAGTGTTAACATTCGCTGAGACCTAACGGGATTTTTGTGTTTCCAAAGCATTGAGTGAGAGTTTACCAGAAATTCTATTGAAATTGGAAGGTTTTTCTCAACACTTTAAAAATAATCCGGTAGAAGTTGGGTACCACTATTTTGGAAGGTATCATTATACAGTTTTGTAGGTATTGTGATTTTGGATAGTGAATGGATGAATAGTAAATTAATTATACTCCTCACCAAAAAACATTTTATTAAAATGAAAAATATAATTCAGTTCATAAAATGCAGACAGTGTTTCTAATTGGCATATTTATTCTTAGTGTATTATTAACTCAGTGATCCCAGTTGTCCCTCAACCAATTACAACAATTCGGCGCGGTATTTGAATCTTGTTCTGTGCATGCTTTTGTATGCCCTATGAATGTTCTGATGTTATTGGTGAGGAGTATAATTCACAATACACTCCAGACGCATATATACTAAATTGCCATATCATTTGTTATAATGCATCAACTGAAATTATTGATTGGCTCCAAACAAAGGATTTGAACCGGTGTCCTTCACCGAAATCATGGCACAGTGCAGTCCATTCAATCAAATATTGTCATCAACCTATTTGATCGTAGTGTATTTGTTATGCGTGTGAGACGACCTCTCGCGGTAGATTGCAAACATGCTTTTGTTGAATGCATTTGAGTAGACCGCCATTATTGTGAATTAGTAAAAGGATCAAAGAAAAAAGGGATGGCATCACTGATCAATATGCATGATTACAATGTTCAAACACCCTTACTGTAAATAGATTATCCCATCAAAAGTTTCAAGTCATTAGGAATATTCGGCTGGACCCAGATATCTTGCTGTAAATCGGTCAAAATTGAATAAAAATAGACAAGGAAGAATATTTTTTCATCGCTTTACTAATAATTTCTGTTAGGTCTGACCGTGTTTAGCAACTTTTCTTTCATGACTTTTTGCCAAAGTAAACACTTTTCGAAATATATCCTAAAAACCGGGTGTCTAAGTTATTTGGACAGACAATAGTAAATTAATATAGGCCGGCGGCGTGTATGTGTCTTTCACTGTTATCCATCCCTCTGAACTTTTTATTCTATTTATCAAATTTCCACACATTTGAAATAAAATGGTCATAAGATTGTGCCACTAATTATTTAATAAAATCTATCAATGCATTATATAATAAATTGAAGTGTGTTGATCACGGAATGTATTGGTTTTTATCACTTTAATTGGACAACAAAAATGTATTGGCGTCAAACCGTAGGTACGGAAGTTCTTGTTGGTACGGGTAAAGAGATGCTGAAAATCACGTTTTTTACATGGGTTTTAATGGTTATGGCCCACTATGCCTCAATTCTTTGATCAAATAGTAGTGATTTACTTCCAAAATATGAGGTGTTAGATTCAAACTTAACGATTTTTCATATTCATTGATGATTCGGTTGGAGTGATTATAGATGAGTTGACATGTGTTTACATTTGATACGCTCTCTGTTGGCCTGAGATCAAAACTGCCAAAAAAAAACACTATAGTTTACATGGAAGAAGTTGATTTTGTTTCATTAACTTTGGTTTCAAAGCAAATAATACTAAAATGTTATTAAACTTGTTTACAAATGCATCAAGCTATATTTATAATATCACACAAAACGTTTTCAAAAGTTGAGTTTTGAAGAGATTTATGTGGTCTGCCATAGACACATCTGTGTTATTTTGCCTGGCTAGAAACAACAGAGGGCGGCAGTCTGAATGTAAACATGTGACATCATAGGTCAACTCATCTATAAGAAGTGCATTGAAGGCAATGGAAACGAAGATCTGCACATTTTCAGCATCAGAATTGTAAGCATAAATATTTTGATGCAGTCATCCAAGAATGTATCACTATAATGTCAAATAGGTCAAAATCTACTTTTCAATTTTTGTTATAACAGAAACGGAATCTAAAAAAACTGATGGAAAGCATTTTTAAATAATTACTTTACAACGAGTAGGATTCCGTTCACCGAAGTTGAAATCAGCTTTCTAGCTGTTTTGTTTTATTATTATTACAATGACTTCAAATCAGATGTTTAGAGAGTATCTACATTGTAATGTACAGATAACCTGCATTGAAACAGTCTAGATATTGAATCCTAGGATTACTCATTGTACATAATACAACAAAACAAAACTTGAGTTTGAACTATATGTCAATGTTCAGACAATGTATTATCACTTTTTTAATAATTATACATAGGTGCAAAAAAGTACGAGTTATACGAGTTTTGAACATAATCGTGACATTTTTTTGAACATAATCGTATGTAAGAATAGGATATATAATTCCAGACAAACAATGTAAGATGATTGTTTACCTTGTTTGAAACAAGGCATTTGACTTGATCGAAGATATTTGTTCCGATTAACATACCCCCACGACCCATTATTCAAAATCGCGAACTGTGATTTGTTGAAACGCGTTACGTGTCAGACCATTAATTAGCAATAAAGTGGCCAGGGCAACGAACTTTATCACTTACGCTTTGGCTACATTGATACCGATACCACCAATAAAACGAGAAGATTTGCCCCTTCATTTTGCATACCACTTTGTCCAATTTGTTTTGTAATTTCTTCACAAAATACCAAAAAAAAATGCAAAAAAAAAAATCAATGAGTGAAGTACCCCCTTAAGAAACATGCAATATTTTCAGCAGGTGTAAGTTTAGTAAATGGAACAGCCAACCAACGATGTAGGATCGGTGGCGTGTATGTGTCTTTCACTGTTATCCATCCCTCTGAACTTTTTATTCTATTTGTCAAATTTCCACACATTTGAAATAAAATGGTCATAAGATTGTGCCACCAATTATTTAATAAAGTCTATCAATGTATTATATAATAAATTGAAGTGTGTTGATCACGGAATGTATTGGTTTTTATCACTTTAGTTGGATAACAAAAATGTATTGGCGTCAAACCGTAGGCACGGAAGTTCATGTTGGCAAGGGTAAAGAGATGCTGAAAATCATGTTTTTTACATGGGTTTTAATGGTTATGGCCCCCTATGCCTTAATTCTTTAATCAAATAGTAGTGATTTACTTCCAAAATATGAGGTGTTAGCATCAAGCTTAATGATTTTTCATATTCATTGATGATTCGGTGGGAGTGATTATAAGGAGTGAACTTAAGGCAATGGAAACAAAGATGTGACTTATTGCACATTTTCAGCATCAGAATTGTAAGCATATGTATTTTGATGCAGTCGTTCAAGATTGTATCACTATCATGTCAAATATGTCAAAATCTACTTTTCAAGCTTTGTTAGACCAGAAACGGAATCTAAAAAAAAACTGATGGAAAGCGTTTGTAAATAATTACTTTATAACAAGTAGGATTCCGTTCACCGAAGTTGAAATCAGCTTTTTAGCTGTTTTGTGTTATTATTACAATGACTTCAAATCAGGTGTTTAGAGAGTATCTACATTGTAATTTATAGAGTATCTGCATTGAAACAGTCTAGATATTGAATCCTAGGATTACTCATTGTACATATACAATAAAACAAAGCTTGGGTTTGAATTATATATCAATGTTCAGACAATCCATTATCACTTTTTTAATAATTATACATAGGTGCAAAAAAGTATATGTTATACGAGTTTCTAACATAATCGTGACATTTTTGAACATAATCGTGTGTAAGAATAAGATATATAATTCCAGACAAACAATGTAAGATGATTGTTTACCTTGTTTGAAATAAGGCATTTGACTTGATCGAAGAAATTTGTTCCGATCTACATTTGGTATACAAAGGATCCAAGTTTGTACTTAGAGTATAAATTGATTTTTAAAATTTGTACGTAGAGTATAAATTGATTTTTACTCTTTACACCCACTGTTCTCACATTATATTGTCCATCTTCAATGTAGAAATTTCTTTGTCGCAAGATCTTTCGTTTCCATGGTTTCTGCTGCAACAGCATTTCATCCAGAGATTCCTGAACGCAGATCGATACGTAGAATTAGTGGATATATAAAGCAAAGGGCTGATAGACGCGTTTATGATAACGGTAAATATATACAAACTATAAACGATAAACAAATTTCCGCCAGTGCTGATGCCAAGAAAATGACAAAGCATTAAATATAAAGAATATTACCAGCACAGATGTCATCAACAGGTGCACGGATCCATTTGTAATAACCATAACAGATACTTGTCTTATTTGAGTTTTATAATCCGATGTCATCTGTAAACGTGTGTTAAGCTTACGTAATTTTAACGTAATAAAGATACGTGAATACATAAAACAAACGCTCGTGGCAATAATAAGGTATGCAACAGCTAAAATCGTGTAAAAGATTGAATAATAGAGATAAAATGAAGGCTGAATAATTGGTATCAAGATCTGTTTGGAAGCAGTATTATTATAACCATCTGTCCAAATAGTACACCAAGCTGTTGATGAATGGATGTAAAATGGTATTATAGAAAAAGAAAGTCCCAAACTAATGACAAATACCGTAGCGATGAGCTTTAACGTTCTTTTATTTCCTTTTAAATTGTAATGCTTTAAAGGTCGACAAATCGCGAGGTACCGCTCGTACGAAACCAAAACAACTAAACCAGAAGATGAAAAGAAGCCGAACACAGAAATTGTATTACTGGTAGCGGCGTTTGAACCGAAACTTTGTTCATAACCATTTATATAAATAATGAGGCGGGCGATCATAAACATTAGTAGTGTCACAAAATCTGAACACGATAGAGAAACAAGAATTATGTACGTTGATGTGTGTAAAGATGGTACACGAAACACTGTCCAGATGAACGATATATTGGTAAGGAGTCCGATAAAAATGAGACAAAAGTAGAACAATTTACTAAAACTCCATTCGTCTAATTGCCATTCGTTTTGCAGAGCGAAATAATAATTTAGAAGTTCAGATGCATTTCTAAGATCAATATTACATGATGTATTAGCTTCTACGATGTACGGAATTGCCTCCGTCGACATTGTAAGATGTTCATGAAGCATGTGCTAAGATGGATTCATCATGGTCGTTGATAATACACTGAACGTTGGCATGGTTGGTAACACCGGAATTTTAATCATAATTATGTGATGCAGTCGTCCAAGGCTTAGTATCTCTACTAATGTCTAAAACTGAAACTGTCGTATGAGTTTGCAGATTATTACCGGTACTTAATTAGTAAATGAATAAAAAGTTTGTATTATGTTGAGAACAAAGACAAAGACGTATTATATTATTGATTATATTCTTTGATAATGATAAACATATTTTACTTTGGTGCTCTCCAGTGGGTCTTCAAAAATTGGAAAAACTTTAAATGCGATTTTCTCAAAACTGCATTTTCGTCATACGACAGTTTGTCAAAACAGCGACGATTTGATTGACTCGTCAACGCATGGCGTCAATTTGATGTTGCAAAAACAAGTGCAAAAACACGTGGTGAGTTTTGCGAGTTTGAGTGTAATTGCGATCTGGTATCACAAGATGTCTTATATTTATAATTTCTTTCGCAGATTCATGTCAAAACATGTTTGAAACCAAATTAATCCATAATCATATTTCTAAAGACTTGAAAAGAACAAAAGGCATATTAGAAACAAGAATTCACAATTTACAAGATGGCACTGACTAACGCCCATTCCAACCGTGTTCAGACGTTATACTTTGCCATTAATGTTGACTCAAACATGATATTTTAACGTAGTTATTGACAATGTTACACGAATTTGAAATGTTTTTACTTATGCATTATCACTTAAGAAATACGTGTACATTGTCGCCTATGTGGTATTATGCTTATCCTATGCTGTACATTATTGTTAAAGGAACCTTACGTAAACCACAACATTATGCCTTATATATGTTAGATTTTTTTAAACAAACTCATATTGACCTTAAAAACAAATAAAATAGTCGTCTCTCACCACGCGATATTCAAAATTCCCGCGCCGAAATTGCCTGTTTCAACGACGTCCCAGTAACGCAATGAAAGGTGACGACAATTGAGCACAAATAACCATGACGTCATTGTCACATGCAATTTCGGGTGTGTTGAGAGACGGTTGTTTTTATTCGTTTTTATGATCAATATGAGTTTGTTTTAAATAAAACCATTTGATTCGAATAAGGCATAATGTTGTGATTGCCGGAGTGTCCTTTAAAAAGAATATCAAATAAATGATGTAGTCAATAATATCCATTGATAATTCAAATTCAATTCAGATTATGTTGCTTTATTAAGGCAGGTCGGAGACTGAGAAGCATGACCTAGCGATGTTTGCCCTAAAATAATAAATATTAAAAGTTTGGATTTATATAGCGCCTTTTTACAGACCTTAGAGGACTCAAAGCGCTGTAATTTCGCTGCCATGGTGAATCATATTGCATCAACTAGGCCGCAGCCGGTTGCAGCGCAAATCTATCCGCAATTAGATTGTAACATCCACCAATTATCTGGGTAGCTCCCCAAATTCCATTGGGTGAACGAAGTTTTTGATAACCAAACAACTAATCACCGATTTTTGAAACCAGGAGGAAACCGAGATCCCGGAGAAAACCTGCAAGAGCGAGCATGGAATCGGAATAAACCAAGTGCACATACAGTCCCTGGGCTTGGACGGGGCTTGAACCAGGGACCTCAGTGGTGCAAGGCGAGGGAATTACCGCTGCGCGAACTCGCTCACCCAATGAGACACACAAAGGTGATACACAGGAGGAATAGTATGGGTTCTATAAAGGAGATACCAAGGCTTGATATAAGGGGTGTCATTTCTGCCCCATGTGCATGATTTTTCTCTGGAGGGGGGAAATGCCCAAAACATTATACCACAAGGTATAATGGAAATGATTTTTCTGCTCCTAATGTATTATATTAAGAAGTGCACTGCAGTTCTTTTTACTTAAATGGTTAAGTAGAAAAGTATAGCTCGCGCCATCCAACTCGCCTTATAGTAGTTAAATTGACATGAGCAATTACCATGGCAGCAACAATTCACAGTTAAAATGCGCATTTTAACGCAATCTTAAAACAGTTACATTGTATAACATTATATAACAGGAATTCACACATAAAGACGACTTGACGAGATTCTGCTACAACGCGGCTTTGACAAATGATATTGATACAAATCTTAAACAACTGCATCATATCTAAATGAATAAACTCTTGCTTCGAAAACCTTCTATTTAATATTCAGTCTATCATCATAGGACATACATCTTTGTTAATACTTGGGCTTCATTCACAGATCAACATAATGTCGACCGAGGCGCTTCCGTACATCGAAGACACAAATACATCCTGCACTATTGATATTAGAAATGCATCAGATTCTGAACTTCTGATAATAGACCTCACTCAGAAAAACGAATGGAGTTTTAGTAAATTGATCTACTATTGTCTCATTTTTATCGGACTCCTTAGCAATATATCGTTCATCTGGACAGTGGTTCGTGTCCCTTCATTACACACCTCAACGTACACACTTCTCTCATCTCTTTCGTGTATTGATCTTTTGACACTGATTGCGTTGTTCATCACCCATCTCATAGGTTTTATTAACGTCACTAAGCATGAACAAGCCTTTGCTATAATCACCTCTACCAGTAATATTATTTCCTCGTTCTGTTTTCTGTCATCTTCTGGTTTAGTTGTTTTGGTTTCGTGTGAGCGGTACCTCGCAATTTGCCGCCCTTTAAAGCATTTTCATTTAAAAGGAAAGACAGCAACTATAAAGCTTATTGCTACGATATTTGTCATCAGTTTAGGATTTTCCCTTACAGTTATACCATTCAACAGCCATTCATCAACAGCTTGGTGTACTATTTTGACAGATGGTTACGAGGAAACTGTTTCCAAACAAATTCTGGTATCAATTTTTCACCCTTCAGTTTATCTCTATTATTCCACCTGTAACATACTTTTTGCTGTTGCATACCTTATAATTTTTACGAGCGCCTGTTTTATGTATACACGTATTCTTATTACGTTACAAATACGGAAGCTTAACACAAGTTTACCGATGACATTGGAGTATAAAACTCAACTTAGACAAGTATCTGTTATGGTTATTACAAATGGATCCGTGTACCTGTTGATGACATCGGTACTGATAATATATGCTATGGTTCAGACTTTGTTGCTCTTTGGCATCAGCACAGGCAGTAGCTTGTTTATCTTGTCCAATCTGTTTCCATTTACCCATAGCATAAATGCTTCTATCAATCCGTTGATTTATGTATCTACTAATGGTACGTATCGATCCGCTTTCACAAATCTTTGGATAAAGTGCAGCAGCAGAAACGAAAGATCTTGCGACAAAGAAACGTCGACATTGAAGATAGAGAACAGGGTGTAATCAAATAGCAAAAGTGTATTTTAGACTAAGCACAAATTTCGAACTTTCATAGACAAAATATAGAGGAATCCTCGGACTCAGTTTCGCCGATTATGTTACGCTTATTGTTTCAATTAAGGCACGTGTTGTTAATTTAAAAAATTATCACGAATTATGTTCAAAACTCGCACAACTCTTCACCGGTTGCTACACATATCCTATACCATTTTGCATCCCACTTTATGTATACAGGTACTAATACTACGTTTATATTCAACACCACATCGTCAGCCTGCTTCGCTAATTGCCTACAGTCATATTGTGTAATTTTGAGAACAAAGAACAAAATGTGGTTCAAGCATGCATCAGTTTTGTAATCACCCTAATTATTTCGGATTATTCCCTTTCATTTGTATCATTATCATTTGTTCTTGTTCAAAGATTGGTGAATAAATATGTTTAAATGCATGCTTGAACCATATTTTGTACTTTGTTCTCAAAATTACCAAAATTACTTAGGCAAAAAGCGTAGCAGGCTGGGGAAATGTAAATTCACAATAGATTCTCATAGATTAATATCTTAAATTTTGATGAATTCACATTAGGTACTCATACATTATATTAAAAACTTAAATCTTTAAGATTTCCCAATGTAGATATTCTGATGTATCTCTACTTTATTATTTAATGTGTGTACTGTGTAGTATCTCACATGAAATCGACTAGCTTGTTTACAATGACATCATCAAGTCAGGAATTCTAAGATTATTATAAAGTAATTAGTGAACACATCACATATGGGGAATCCAAGGCAAATCCTGGGTATTACTGAATGTATAAGAAGTATCTAATATAAGAATATGATACAATGTCTTTATAAGTGTTAACTCCAGATTGAATTTTACTATCAAAGCTGGACGCAAGAATAACTTTGGGCAGACTATAAAAGTGTATTCCTACATATGAAATATTGCAGCTAAATGCTCTCAAAGAAGAACACTTACAAAACAGATAACTGTGTTGCGTAGCCAAAGTGCTGCTAAAATTGTAGACCGAATTAAAAAAGACTAGTTTGCGTATGACGTCCTGTCAAGGTCAGCAACCAATCACGCCGCGCCTTTGCCCTGACGTCAGACGCAAACTAGTCTTTTTAATTCGGTCTTCAATTATAATTCGGCCGCTGAACGAAGAAGATTGCAGATTACACCAAAGTGCACATCTTTCCCAAAAAGGGACACGTGCAAAACCTCGCTGACCATTCAAACACGGTAGACGTTTGATGAGGATAATATTATGAACGGTAAAATACCCTTCCATGGACGAAAAAGATAACAGACCGCGTACAAGCAGTCAAAGTCTCAGCATCACCCTATAATGAGGGCCGATTGTTCTATGAAATGCGACAAGCAAACCTGCTACGCACTTACCGCGTATTTTTACGGAAGTCACTTAATAAACATTTAAACATTTGATCACATTTTATCAATATGATAAAACAATAAAAACATTAATACAATAAAAATTCCTTTAAAAGGAATAGGGCGGGCAAATGAAAAATTGTCAAGAGAAATGAAAGAATGAGTAAGTCTTCACAATTAAAAACAGGGAAAATATGACACAACATCGATTTCCAATGGGGGAATAACACAAAGTTAAAACAGTTTTTAACTTTATACGTTTATACGTTTGTTATTCCCCATTGGAGGTTATCATATTTTCCTGATTTTAATCTTATCTATTGCTTATCCTTTCTTCTCTGCTGGTCAGTTGGAACAGATTTTCCCTGTTTTAATATTAACCCTTCACATCATAACAGAAGACATTTTATGTCAATGTTTTATATAAAACATTGTTATAAAACTTTTGTAGATAATAGTTATTTAAAACATTTTCGTAATCATACCTAGATTTTTTTTTTTCATCAGATAGAAAGACTTCTGCTCATCTTCTCTGGTGAGACAACAGGGCTGGCGTATCTTTCCATATCAAAGTTTAATAAAAATTCCTTTAAAAAAGGAATGTGGCGCCCAATGTGAGCTGGACGGGATATGGTGAATTCCATGGTGATTAGATTTGGTATTATAATGATTTTTTTAGGGAAGAGTAGAAGATGATCAAATACGAGAGAAATGCTTCATGGAATGAAGCTTTCGTGTCAATTTGCGATTATGTGGGGTGGGATTCTGTTTTGGGGGCCGTTGTAGTGAGGATATTGCTTTGGATATTGAATATTGTTGAATTTCGTTATCAGGGCCTAGGGTATATGATGGATAACTAGAAGACACAAATAAGTAAGCTTCCCCTAGTCATCTATACACTCATTCTTGTCACACGACGAATTTCGACAAAGTCATGTAAACGTAATTTCGTTTTTCACCCGACCTCCGTCCAGAAACAATCCTGAAATGTTGAAAACTTGGGGTCGGCGCACTCATGCCAGTTTATAAGGTATAGGCTACTCTGTGTCTTTTGTAGCCAACCATGTGGCTAAGAGAGGCTAGGAAATACTTAAACTAATACAAAACAATCATACCCTCCTTTCATATCAAACAATACCAAGAAATTGACAGGCCTGTTAAATTAAGGGTAAGATCGATCGTTATTCTTCATGAAACGGGCACAGCCCATTTTTATGTTATTAATTCTGCTAAAAATTAATTAATAAATAACAAAATTACGTCATAATTATGACTTTAAGTCGGCCATAGAACTCTATTTTAAACAGACAAAATAGCCATTGGGGTTTCTTTCACTTTACCTTGCTAGGAACCCTTCCCAGCAGTTAGGCATATTACAATAAATATTATTTTTGCAAATAAACTTCTGACCTTCAACACAGTCATGTCTTCCAAATTTATTCCTTTCTCTGCTGACCAGGATTGATTTTCGTTAATTAATGTTTTGTTTTTTATCAGAGATAGTCACCACAAAGATACTGAGCTGTATTCAAGCACATAAACCATTAGTGATTTCATGTTTGGTCAGTGGATGTGTTGGTCAACTATAATTAATTGGTGTTGGTTTAAGGATTAGGTGCACTGTGTGCAATCACTATATTATCAATAACCTCAATTAAACAATCATAGAGCAAGAATTTGACCTTAATTTGCAAAGTATGAGTTTTTGTACTCACATTTTCAAAGGTCATTCAATGAATGCACAAATGTATTGGGGTTAAAGAACTGTGCCCTGATAGATGAGCATGTTGTAGATTCTTCACACTGTAAACAACTAGTTCATGTGCAAACATGTTCAAAACATACATAATTAGAATGGTCAAATGTCACCGTCTATCGGGTTCTAAGAGGCGGTAAACTGGTTTAAACCATACAAAGGTCACGGGTTATTTGGTGTTTTTATAAGTCCATTAATTTTGTATTTTAAACAAAGAATATACACACATCATTTTATCCCGTGCATATCAGAAAACAATAATAAAATAAAATCCTAGCATATTGTGGTTTTATTTCTGAGCTGGGCATAATTTTAGCAAAACAATTAAGGAGTAAATCTAGCAAGAGTGAAATTAGAAGCTATTCACAAAGTACATGCCTATATGTGGCCCCTCCGTAGAGGGCGCCACAACCACAAAAATCTGTCATATCAATTTCCTCAATATGTTGTTTTGATACAACTTATGAGGGAAAAGTTTGACTTTACAATATTTCGATATTATTTTTTAACTTTGTAACTTTATTATGATTAACATAACTGTATTTCAAAGCGTCAAACTATATCATTATTTTGTCCCAACAAAAATAATCCAGGGAATAAAATATTCATTCATATGTTTTCTACTGGTGCACATGCATTCTAATAATTTGTCTATAATACCTTATACAAGCATCAGCAACCACTATTTGTCACAAGATTTGAAAAGTAAATAGCCTAAGTACACACTGAACACAATGCACATACAAGCTGTATTTAAGTACATGCCGAAGCTGTCAGTACAGTATAAAATGATATATATGACCTTCACAATGCTATTAATTTAGCCCAAAGATTAGGAAAACTAGCAAAACTGGTGAACTGGTACTGTTCAAATAAAAACATCTGTAAATCTTGCTGCAATTTCCAAATAGCATTTCTATTACTTAAATAATTATTTTTGTTATTTCTTTTAATACAAACACATTACTGCCTATGACGACTTTATCGTATTACTTACATATCAAAATCAAGTAATAATTACACAACTCGCCGTAAACTATCACCTCTGTGGGTGTTTGGGATATAACCGGCACGAATATTTTCTCAACACTGCGGCATGTGAAAAAGTAGGTCAATAGTCAGAGAATATAGCATGGTATAAGAACTATTCTATAGTAAATCAGTTATACCAATTACCAAGTAACTGATAAGGCATAATGTACAAGGATATTAATCTTCTTCATGAATAGCAAGACTATGGTACAGGTGACTAATACAAGCTAGCAAATGGTAATTCTGGAAAGAAATATAGACTTTTAAAAGCAATGGATTTTGTTCACGGCTTAGTTTGAATAGGTATATAGCCTACTTGATAAGTTGATATTGTATCAAGATCGTATCATACCAGGGCATAGAAAACACACCGGTACAACGTACCTGTCTGACCCACCAACTAGATTAGACCATGAACCAGATTTTGTTGTTTAAAGTTACTAAACCAAAGAAGGAATTTTGACTAAAATGGCAGACACATCAAGTATACAACTTAGTACACACATGCAGGCACCAGACCACGAAAGAAACGAACCACCCGGGGAGGGTGGGTGGGGATACGTAATTTTGGCGAGTGTTTTTGTGACGATGTTTTCAATATTGGGTTGGTTCCAATCTCAAACTTTCTTATTCGTCGAATGACAACGAGAATTCAGATCCACATCGGTTGAAGCAAGTGTACTGGTATCGACTGGCATTGTCATATTTGGTATATTCAGTAAGATGATTTCATTGATTTGGTATAAGTAATCAAAAGCAATCAATCAAGCAATCAACGACCAAATTAATCAACCAACCAATTGTTGATTTTTTTCATTCTATTATGTTCGGGATTGTTTTCAATTTCTTATTTGTCTCATTAACTCGATGATTCCCTCATTAAAAGTGAATGAGCCATTTAAATAAAACTGGACGAGTCAAGGAACCAATAACTGCATTTATATTTCCATAGATCTTGGGGTTCTTGATTATAGCCAATAATATACCAAAACGAAAGTTTTTGGCGTTTTTCTCCCTCCTAAGAAAAATCATGTATATCCTGTATATGGGACGGAAATGGCACCCCTTATATCAAGCCGTAGGATCTCCTTTACAAAACCCATACCCTATTCTTTTTGTATTTCCGACGGCGGTTTGTTGACGCAGAGTCACGTGACTGCCGCTGTAGCTAATCATATCAAATGATGCGTTTATCACAGGGAGTGTGAATTTCAAATTTGTAATCTATACACCCCCTGTGTGGTAGATTAAGCTCACGTCTTCCATAGGGGGTGTAAGGATTTAGACTACAATAGCCCATTTCATCCTTTAACATTAAAAATTGGTTTTCTTTCAGGTCCTTTTGGCAGTGTCCTAGCTGCAAGGATAGGTACCGTCTGACAGTAATGACTGGTGGCATGTTTGTGACTATAGGAATGTTTGCCACCATGTTTATGGAATCAATTCTGGGAATTATTTTAACATGGGGAGTTATAACAGGTTTGTATTCATATTAAATAAATGAGTTCTGGTACAGATCCAATAAAAATGAAAGTACTCACTAGATATATTTCAGTTCCTGTCAAGAACCTTGTTCACTCTGCAATGACTGTAGTGTTTCTAGAAGTCGGCAGTCCTTGGTGGCTGTGATGGTGTTGCCACATTTGTAGGTTGCCGTTTTGAGATGATCTGGTCATAGATTCTGTCCAATTTGTATGCCCCCTCGTCCTTGTTCATTGTGTTTTTGCCCTGCTCCTGATCCATATGGCTTCTTTTACCACAATTTTGAACAGAAATTTTGCTTCATCCACATCCCAAATTCATAAATCGGCAATAACTGAGCACGTCGCAGCCAGCAACCATGTTATCAACTGGGACGAGGCAGCAATCATAGATCAAGAGGCAGACAAAACCACGCGTTGGCCGGGATGGGTCTTGCCCAGAGCCCTTGGTTTTGATTTGGGACGTGGGCCTGAAATTTTGAATCCATGAACCCAACAATATACTAAATTTGACGCAAAATAGACCCAAAATTATACTAATTTGCGATTATTTCTGTTCAAAATTGTGGTAAAATTGGAAAACAAATTAAAGTGTACATTTTGGAAAAAAAACCCCAAACAAAACAAAACAAAACCACACCCAAAGTTAAGTCCGATCCTGACTCCATTTCGCAGCGCGATGCGATGCTGCGATGCTTTTCAAACTTGCATCATCGTGCGATGAACTTGCGATGTTTGAAAACATCTCCTTTTCCAGGCCATTCTACCGACCTTGATTTTACAGCAGCCAATCACAAGGGTGCACGGCTGCGATATCGCAGCGCGATGCGAAAAAGTTGAACATTGTCCAACTCCATCGCGGACCGAAATGTCCACCGCGCGATGAGAATTTTCAACGCTGAGCTCGTAAAAACCTGGCTCAGATTACAGTTTTTATAGCATCGCATCGCCTTGCGATGTGGAGTCAGGATCGGGCTTTATACTAGCACTAAAAAGCAGCCCAAATCTGCCGTACATCCCCATAACCACCTGTTAAGACCTCCACGGATTTAAGTTACAGCGTTTTATCCCAATAAGGGGCCGATTCAACCCAACTCTGCTTCTGGATGACACCTGTTACCAACTGTCAACATTTGACCACAATTACCCGTATCCGAACGGGGACACGCCATCAGTCCGAAACACCGTTAATCGGAACCCCCGTCACACCGAAAATCTAACCCTAACCCTAACCCTAACCCTAACCCTAACGCTAACCCTAACCTTAGCTAACCCTAACCCTAACCTATCCGTAATCCTAATCCTATATCCCTAACCCTAAATTTTCGGACTGACGGTGTTTCGGACTGACGGGAAGACCCATATCCGAACATGATAATCAGATAAGACTGACTCCACATCTGGGTAACACATTGCCCCTTGCTTCAATGACTCAATGATATCTGTCAAAATAAAATGCAGGTCCACATACTCATTGCTCTGTAAAGAGTACGGACCTGCACTTTGAATGGCATGATCGGGTACACCTGTAAGCCTACGGTTTGTCAATATTATTACAATTACAAACATCATGCTTTGTTCATATCATATAACATGACAAACAAACGGTGATGAGGGGTAGAAGAGAAAAACACGATACCGTCGAGAACTTGACTAAAAAAGCTCAAGGTTTTGTTGTTTTGTCAATTTTTACTCCTGTTTTAAATACTTAATATATGATTATCAATTTTGTCTTCCTGTGTGACAGGCTTTGGCTTTGCGCTGGTCTACAGTACATCAATATCAATGATTCGTGAATACTTTGACGAACATTTCACGGCAGCCAATAGTGTCGCATTCACTGGAAGCGCAATCGGTCAAATCTTTGTCCCTTTACTTACCGATGCCCTTGTCGATGCGTACGGATGGCGCGGAGCAATGTTGCTTCTTTCTGGCATAATAAGCCATTTAATAGCGGCGGGTGCTGTTTTAAGGCCTAGACTAAATAAAAATCTTGTTATGCAGGACAAGAAAGTGACAAAAGGTGATCATGTTTATGAAAACCAAGCCTATGAAGGAGATACTGTACGGGTATCTGCTAAGGAATCAAACTCACAAGATGACTATTCACTAGATCACTATTCAATGCAACAGAACACACATGTCATTACAGAGAATATCAATGATAGTGAATGTATGTTTGGATCATCAAAGCCTGCTTGTAATAACTCTTCTGCGGTAGCATCAAACAGCAAATCAGATACACCAACATCCAGTCGTAAATCTGACTCTAAAGGAACAGCTATATTGATGATCAAATCATTCATACGTAATATCGCTTTTGATGTTATTCATACATACAAAAATCAACTTTTCCGGTATACAGTAAGCCAAAAAATTAAGGTACCAGTTATGTTCACTGCTGTATACCCTAACCAAAGACAGATATGTCAGAATTGGAACCAGCAGCCAATAGCGGCATCTGTTAGCTCGAATTTAAGACCTCATTTGTTGTAATTGGTCTAGAAATAAAAACACGACGCTCTAAATACCCAAGGAAGATGCAATCTAAAAGTTGCAGTTTGCTCAGTTGCATGCCCTATTGATGTGTACACAAAGCCATGACCAAGCTTTCGCAAACAAGAGAACAAGCGCCGCGCTTCTATTGATTATCATGTTAAAACTAGCGCTGTGCTTCCATTGATTAGAACACAAATGTGCAACTTTTGATTTCGTTTCTTCATTAGGTTTTAGATCACCGTTTCTTTAATTCTCTACCAATTTCAACAAATAAGGTCGTAAATCAGAGCTAAAGGGTACAGGTATTGGATGCTTATTTTATATTGTCTTTATTTAGGATATACAGAGGTGAACACAACTGGTACCTTAATTTTTTGGCTTACTGTAGATCATTCTGGGGCACCCTGTAGTAATCACGAGAAAATCCTGTCAAACGATTCTCAGGCACCAGGTTAATGAAGTGAGGCATTTGATATTTTATGTATGGTGTCTTTATTCTACTAAGTATATTCCACAGTTTTACTTATGTATAATAATGGATAACATAGTTCAGGGCGCTATGGGTTTGGGATTTTCTTTTGCTACACTAGTGGAACCAATGCTTTTTGGCATCCTTAAACCTAAATGAATACAAATTTGATTGGTTCCATTTTTCCTATGCCCCCTGTGGTTCCACGAGGGGCGTAGGTCACAGTGGGGCTAAAACTTCAAAATAGTCCTATCATGTTGAGGTGTATCTCAAATTGTTCCTTTTATCTCATCACAGTCTATTATTGTCAATTGTCATATTTTTCTACGGTGCTTAGTTCAGAAGTTATATAAGGGTGAATAGGTCAAATGTCAAAACTTTTATACACATAGGCCAAAATTTAAAAATGGTTCGATTTCATCGAACTGGTATAAAATTACTCCCCTTAACCTAAGAAATCTCAAACATACGTAATTTATATATAATTTTGGTGCACTTTGCATTGTCATATCCCATTTCAGAGTTAATGCAGCCAAAGTCCAATAGAAATATGTACATGCATAACCTTTTTTCGTTTGTCGAGTGGAGTAATTTGAGACAAAACTCGATTGAATCGGTGCATTTTGAAAATTTGGCCTCTGTGCATGAGATATTTGACATTTGACCTAATTTACTCTATAACTCCTGGTGCAAAATACAACTGACTTTTTTGTTCCTAACATTGAGAGGAATAATTTGAGGTATATTACAACATGATAGAACAATTTTACATTGTGGCCTCCATTTTGACCATCGACCCGTCGTGGCAATCATAGGGGGTATAGAAAAAATGGAACCAATTCTAGTTTTATCATTTGAGGTGTAAGGATGCCAAAATCATTGGTTCAACTAATGTAGCAAGACAAAATGCTACCCCAAATATCTCCACAGAGCGCCCTGTACTAAAAAACTTTGTGACGATTGAAAGAATTATTTTAATAAAATTATGTTACATGATCCTTGTTACATGATACCTTAAAATTATAATTTACACTTTAAAAAAAATTTTTATAGGTAGTTAAAACGTGGTAATAAACGTAGAATGATGATATATTTTGTACTTAACGTTTGTTGTTTTTACGAGATTATTATACGCGAAGCTACGTAATAATCGGATTAACTACCATAGCAATAGATATAAACAATTTTTGAATATACCGTGCTGCACTAATACGTTAACGCGGTACCTCTGCATTGAACCATATCATGCTAATACAGTATTGTTTTCAATCTATGATTGCAGACATACACAGGTGATGAGTGTAACCTGCTTGTAGTGCAGCGCGATATGTTCAAAATTGTTTTCACCTATCGCTATGGTAATTAATCCGATTAATTACGTAACTTCGCCAGCGTTTACTGAAATGATATAGACAATCCTATGTATAATTATTATCACGCCCTATGCAACCACTATACTGTTCAATAGCCTTATTATGATGTGGCGGGAGTTTTAAAAACACGAGCTCTGAACAAAATATGATGCGTGCGCATACTACCAGACAAAAACAATGGGAATTGTAATAATGCGTGCGCATACTGCCAGGCATTGACGTCAGAAGTCAACTCATCTATATTGTCAGAATTAACAGGCTACACTATCATATTCTATGCTATGTGCTCTATTTTTGCCTTCTTTTAGGATATAATGGTCACCCTGCTACGATAATTGCCTATCTTTTTTTCTTTGGGAACAAGTACAAAATATGGTTCAAGCACGCATATTTAAACATATTTTTTCACCAATCTTTTGGACAAGAACAAAATGATGACTTAGGGTGACTACGATTATCGTAGCAGGCTGACAAATGTGTAATATATTGCTGTGAAGGCTGTAAAATGATGAAGAGCTATTCGTCTCTATTTAAATACACAACATATTGTTAACAAATGTAATGTTTTCCATGATTGGCTGTGAGGATCTCAGGTTTGAAAATCTGTCGAACCACTGACCATGGTTAACACAAGATGATTTTGAAGCGTTTTACCTGTTGTAACATGATGACCAGTGACTCGGAGTTTCTGGAACTATCATTTTTATTCGTTCATCCGACTATTGGACTATAATGAAACAAATAAGACAATATATAATGTCAAGTGTGGTGAATAATGGAATAAAATCTTGATATCAAATTACCCCCACACTTAGTATTTGCATTTGAAGACCCGACCGCAAGAAGACCGCAAGTCCATCTTTGGCATTTTGAGATATGATCGTTTAAACTTTTTAAAATAAGATAATTTGGAAACCAAAAAAGCCATAATATTGATACTTCTCAGGTACATGGGTATAGGCAAGAATAATAATTTGTATATCAATCAAGTAAATATCTGTAATATTGGTCGATATTGATCGATTTATCATTTTTGGACTTACGGTCTTCTTACGCTCGGATTGAAGCAAAAGCTTAATATACCTGAATGCAGATGTTAAAAATATTTAACCATATTGGTAATCTATGTGCAAAGACGAGCAATTTGACACGTTGTTTGTTGAATTTAAAGTTTGTTTTAAAATTTGACCTCAGTTGACCTTTATCCGGAAGTGACCCTCTAACTCATTAATCGAACTCAAAATGTATGATAAATTATATAATTTCGTAATCGTTGTGATTATCGCGCATCGCGCTTTGCTGTGATGCGAGAAGAACATAAAGTTCGTTGCCCTGGCCACTTTAATGCTAATTAATGGTCTTTCACGTGACGCGTTTTAACAAATCACAGTGCGCGATTTTGAATAATGGGTCGTGGGGTAATAGAATACTATTTTAAGAGCAAATATCACTTTTTTGCCCAAATATTTATAGGTATTACTTGTTGATAGGGACACTATTTCATACTAAATGTCAAACCTGTATATGCAGTGGAACCCGTAACATCTTGGCTAACAGAAAAACTTAACTTGGTTTCTTTACTATATGGTTCGGGATCAAACGCTATGCTCAAAAAACAAGTTGGGTCACTTTTGTCATTTTCGGGCATACCCAGCCTGCATTACGTAAAATCGACCTTCATGATTAGCAATAATATTGCAATTTTACTTTTCAGAAAAAATAAATAAAAAGGGGCTTGGCGTAAATGTGATTTGCAGTGGAATCAGTAATATTTTGGTTAACAAAAACTGTACTTTTTGTCTTTTCTAGTTCAGATTCAAACGACATGCCCGATTTCACGTAATCGCTCGAGTTATGCCACTTTTTGCCAATTTCGCACATCAAGTTTGTATCGCGTAAATTCTTTTGCCCCGACCTCAACTTCCTAACCCCCTTGAAGTCTAATGGTGCGTCCCTTATAGTCAAAGATCTCAGAGCAAAAGCAAATTGGTTTTTCATGTTTTTCTTTCACTTAATTGACATTAGTAAATAAATATGATGTTTATTTCAAAATCATAATTAAAATACCACTTCAAATGCTCGATTGTTTAAAATTACCGATCTTAAGGGCACAGACCAGATTATTCATGAGTCAACTAAATTCAGTCAATTTTGCTACACAAAGACAAGAAAGTGACCCAAGCTGTTTTGGGACTTCTTTACACAATTGACAATATCTGCGCTTGTAGACCACCTAGTTTATTGAAACAAAATTACTTAGTAATTATCTCGACGGCCAAGTTCAATACAATACAATCAATAAGTGTCATGTTTGAATAATACTATTTTGTAGAATGTTTTGTTACTACCTGTATATGTTTTACTGCTTCGGACACATTATTTGAGTGTAACGGATACTGCATTACCCTTTATGAATATAATATTAACGAGACTTTGTCTTGAAGTAACGGTTCAAAATGTGTTTATAAAGCTTATTGTTATTATATGGTTTAAATTTAATCATAAGATAATTAATTCTTATCGTTTCACCCATGATAATCCTTGTAACAAGCAAAATGCTGGTAACAAGCAAAATACCTCAGTTTTGTTCAATTCAACGTAATACATTTCTTCAATATCAATCAAGAAACGAACGAACGTGTTTTGATTCTTTGTTTTTTGTTTATTGATAAAGTTTGGCAGTTTTACAGTAGTTTAAAGGGCATTGAGGAATCTGTGATTCACAATGTGCTGTATAAAATGCTGATTAATATTTATTTTAACGTACTGCAATCAGTTATAGCGTCGGATCCCTTCTGTACTGTTCTGGGTTTATTGTCTGGGCAGCGTTCACAAGACTTTTCACCGGCAGTCGTTTGAAAGGTACCCTTTGTGCAGAGTACACAATCAGTCTGCGCCTCGCCAGGTTGATAGCTGCCAGCTGGACAAGGTTTACAGTTAGTCTTACTTTTTTCAGGTTGGTAGTATCCAGGTGTACAAGCTTTACAAGGCGCGTGTCCTGTGGGCGAATAGTAACCTGCTCGACAGTAGGCTATCAAATGCGAAAAAACAAAAAAAAGTTAAAGGTGGTTAACATGGTTAATGGTATGTATATAGTATTGGATCAAAACATGCTGAAAATCAGGGGCTATGTTAATATGCTTCTGGGGCTTCCTGGCAAGTTTGCATGTGATGAAAATTCCGTTGTAAGAAAATTCCGTTGTAAGTAAGTTCAGAAATCCTATGCAGAGAGGGTAATATTTACCCCTTCACATTGGTCTACTTTTGATATTGCATGGTGACAATAAAAGGTCCAAAAGTGAGAAACATTGACAAAAGGTTTAGGCCTACCTTTTGGTGATAAGGCATTCAAAATTGTTAAAAATGGTACTTGGGGGGGGATTTAGGTCTCGTTTTTACAAAATAATAATGCGAACGCGCGCTTTTCATTCAACCAAAAGGTCCACTTTTGACTCTAAACAATAATTATTTACAGGTGGTAATCACTTTCACCCATTTTTGATCAGTCGAGAGGAGAGTCAAAGGCCTTGGGACGAATAAAAAAAACCTTGATAATCATATGCGCTCTGGCACAATATCGGGACAAAATTGATGATAGCCGACATAAGGGCAATGTTTCAGAAAGCCTATAGGGGAGGGGCTTCTTTGAAGTGGACATTTTTTAACCCTTTCATGACCAAAATTCCGTACGACCAAATCTGTGTGAAATAGGCATAAAATGGTAGTAGCCTAAAGTCCACATTTAACCTAATTTTGGCACATTTAAGGGCACAGTAATGGAAGAGAACATGGCCCTTTTCCGACTTCATTATTTCCAGAGTATAAGTTTTTGGAAAAATCACAAAAGTACACTTGTTTTCCTAATTTTGTTTTTTGGATATTGGATAACTTAATTCAATAGGAAAAATCAGGTAGGACAATATTTTGTTAGTAAATTAGAAACGTTTAATCAAGGAAGGTTTTCTATTTTTTTTTGGAAATTCGTCTCGTTTTTCCGAAATATTGTTAAAAAAACATGTGAAAAAGCAATTTTTGTCACTCTATTCTGCAAAATAAAAATTGAACATAATGGTGTATATTTTTGTTTAAAACAAATGCTTTGAAAAACTGAGAAATCTTCTCTGGACTTTGATGTGCTCTAAAATCATTAGCTTGCATATTTTTCGAGTTAACTTGTCACAAAAATCGTGCAATATTGTCAAAATTGAACTCTGAGAAATCGACGTTTTAGTTAAAAATGTCTTATATTTTAAAACGGTAAGACTTTCATGCTTGCGAGAGCTGTATCTGGTACATGATCTTAGTTTACACCCTTTTGCACCAGTGAATCAAAAATGCCTGCTTTTAGTGCGCAAACATTATTATTACATTTCTCTAGCACTCTACAAATAACACAGCGCTTTTGCTCCAAAACAAAATACATATTGGAAATTAAAAAAAAAACAACGACAATAAATTACACATTAGGAAAAAGGTATGTCTTCAGAATCCGCTTAAAAGCAGCCACAAATTCCGTTTCTCTAACATAAACAGGGAGCTTGTTCCCGAGCTGGGCCCGAAAACGGTGAAACAGCAATCCCCGGCTCTTTTATTGGAGCGAACTGTAAAGAGCTTTGTTTTGTCAGATGATGAGCGAAGCCTGCGACTGCTTCTGGATGAATCAGGATTATTATAAAGTGTGACAAGATCTTGTATATAAGCCGAAGCAGTACCTGATATGCAGTCTTCAATGATAGTCATTTATCTATTGTTCGTTTTCGACTATGAGTCTCTTATGATACATTTTCCGTGGAGCAGTTTCTGACAATATATTGGGATTATTGGGGCAAAGATTATCTATTGAATCCTTTCATGACTGTCTTATTCTTTAGCTGGGGTTCGGAGGCAAATAAGTGATTCCTAACACTTGCAACCTACGTAGCAATAATCAGCTTTTATTCACAGGGCGCCGCCATCTTAGAACAGGTTGCCAGTTGCCAAATGTAATCGCCTAAATCAAATATCACCACATCTTTCGATTTTGAGAAGATCTTGTTGCTGCAACTAATATTGATCAAGTTGTATTTGCAGCAATATGAACATAAGAGTCCTGTCCATTCATTAATTTTTGTTGTTCTACGAGAGTCTTTTTCTCTTAGCTAATCAAGTTTCAGTGCCTTTTAACTTTCAAACAAAGAAATCAGATTTCTGGAGTACTGGATGGATTATCCAAAACTCGGTGCTGGGTTACAAGGTGTTATTTTCATTTGAAACAAGATGAAATTATTAACAGTTCCTCTTCTTTCTTACATGGAATGCTAAACCGAGAACACATGTTGTATACATGAGGACATAGTGCACTTACGTCCACGGCGAATTCACCGTGACCTTTCCAGCCATAAACCCGCTTATTGAAGATTAAACCGATATATGCAGTACTAAACCATTATAATAGTAATCTATTGTCCAATGCAAATTTATTACCACCTGATAATATTGATCCAATGAGCGACCGAATTGTCCGCTACGGACGACTAATCCAATCGATAATAACTCTATTCGTCGGCTGTATTCCATAGTGGCGTATAGTGATTTTTGGTCATTTTTTGAAAATTGGCACATATGTTTTTAATGATGTTCTCTTTTCATTTTTACTGCGTCAGAGCATGTCACGTGACTCACGTCACGGTTCGACGGTCTCTGACCAGTAACTAGCATCATTCACCAGTCCATCTTTACCGAGTGAACAAGAAACAGTGTTACGTTTCGAAAGCTCTCAGGTGAGCTCATTTTCCGCTTTGAGTAATAGTTTAATTTCACTTCATCATGTACGTTATTTATCTATTGCCATTCTATTTCCAGTAATGTTTAAGTTCTAACGAATGTTTGATGACGAAAAATCGATAATATGTTACATACAATATCTAGCAGAAATATATTATCGATTTTACGTCATCAAACATTCGTTAGAACTTAAACATTACTGGAAATAGAATGGCAATAGATTAAATAACGTACATATTGTACATACAATATTGTACGTACAATAAAAAGTCTGTATACTGCTTAACTAGTTCAACCCGTATAGCTACAACATAGCGCTACCAGTAGGGTTCAATTGCCTATTGTGAGTGCCCCTGTGTTGTGTGCATACATGTAGTTAACAATAACTGCATGATGGCTCGTCCTTCAACATGTTTGAGGGGAGTATGCCGATTTAATTTGGTTACGTAAGGTATCCTTTCAAAGCAAACACTATTGACCACAAGAGCCTCGTCCAATGGCACAGTCCAATAACCTCAATTACATAATCATAGTGCAAAATTTGACCTCAAGTTGCAGAGTAGGAGTTTTTGTACCCAAATCTTCAAAGGTCGTTCAATGAATGTACACATGTATTGGGGTATAAGAACTTCCCCTGATAGATGAGAATGTCGTGGATCTTAATGAAATGAACTGGGAATTGTTTCATTGTAAAAGTTCTAATGTTGTCCTCGAGAGAGACAGTTATATATGCTTCGCTATGCATCTGTGTGTTAAAACAGGCTACCATTGCAAAGTATTATGAAGCGAGAAAACGCGCGTCTGGTTGTACATAACACGCGGGCAAGACGGGCAAAACAATAATGTAACATTAATGTTTCACATTCCTTCCCCCCTCCATATCAATGTTTAAGCAAACACTTGACTAAACGTCATTTAATTTGAAGGTTACTACTTGTTTATAAAGAATGCAAAGGAAGTGCTCAAACCTAAACATTTTCCTAACACCCCATCCCTCCCCCTCCCCCTTCCCCACCAATCAATGTTGGGTTCTATTAGGCTACTGTGACCAAACAAATTAGGATTCAAAATTGCAGAGTCCGAACACGGAGGCTATTCATAAGACCCAAATCAACACTGCCTCATTTCAAATATTGAGTTTTAGTTTTGGTTTTGGTTTTGGTCACGTGGTTTTCTATTGTCCTGCCTAACCACTTGAATCACAAGATATCGAACTCATTGTTTCTACCTTTTGTTTAAAACTAAACATTTGTGACAGGTAGTTTCGGTTTTGGTTTCAGTTTCTTATAAGTGGTGTGACGAATAAAATTACAGGATTTTCGAGTTACCTGATCTAAGTATACAAAAGAAATTTCGCAGTGCAATATTCACGAGCAGAGAAGTCGAACAAAGCAGTCTACATTTGAAAGCATTGATTTAGTTTGAAAGCATTGACTTGAGACTACGAAATAGCCTAAGCTGATTTCACTGTGAAAATATATAGACCATCGAAATATTTGCATTCGACATTACAAAAGGGCCACTATTGTAATTGTATAGGTGCTATAAACAAAATCGATTCATGTCCTTAATCCCATGTACCAGAATCGCTGGAAGGCCATTATATGACCTCTAATAACCTAATGACTTTTACTGAAGCAATTTTACTGCAAAAAGTAGAAGATAGAGGGGAGAAGAGATTGTGTGATGTGGGTGTGGGTGTGTGTGTGTGTGTGTGTGTGTGTGGGGGGGGAGTTGGAGGGCAAGGGGGATATGGGCCGGGAGAGAGAGAAACATATGAGAGAGAGCATTGGAAGTGAAAGAGAAGGGGAGGAGAGCTCGAGATGAAGATATCGAATGTAGGGGAGGAGGAGGGGAAAGGGGTAATTTAGGGAAGATGTGATTATATAGGGAGGGGAGCCCCCTCTTAAAGCGGTATGGGTTGTGCTTCCCGGGGATAATAAACTAATTCATAATCAAATCATCTCCATGCATCGTTTATGTTTCATACAAACAAACAAATCCCCCACCCCACCCCATCCTTCAATATACGCGCATGTATATGATTTCTAGGCCTAGAACTCGTGAGTGTAATATGCCACCTACCGTCGACAGAGAGCATCAACTGTCGTCCGCGGGATAGATTTCCGATATCAATCATGATAATAATTATGTTAGCACAATAGGCTATTGTATACTTCTGGTTATATACCCTATACTGTGTCCTCCCAGCATAATAGTGTTATGATTGCAGACCAGATCAGCTCTACTTTTTAATCCCTTGATTTTTGGTTTCTGAACAAAAGAGAAACCAAAACTATATATTTGAAATGAGGGATTGTTACGGGGGAGGAGGGGGTCGAATATGGTGCGTGGTCCTCAAGTACTGTCCCAAGATTAGTTTCCGTACTTTGCGTTTTGTTTACAATTTCCTTTCCGATGGTAATGACATTTTAAAATAGAAAAAAATTGACAGTGATTCGAACAAGGGATCTCTAGATTATTAGCCCAGCGTCTCAGTGTGTATTGAATTTCATAGTCATAGGTTCCCATCTTTTAAAACGTACACTGTTGACGTTTATGTGCTTTGTGGAGCAGTTTTCTGTATGATTTCAAGAGATTTGTGGTCACTCCGGATCCATACCTAGACCTGTCTCCGAGGCGTCAACTTGCAAAGTTACGTCTTTCCTACTGTCAAAGTGGCGTAGAACTGGATGGGCTGTCACGACTTCCGTGATCTGGTCTACAGCGTTGGTGTGGTGATCTGTCCACTCCCATAGTACATTCTTCACAGTGAGTTTTCTTAATGGCTCACTGAGATCACTCAAGTGTGGCAGGAACTTATTGAGTTTACAAATCCCAGTAAACGCTGTATTCCTTTGACATATGTTGGTAGAGGCATCTCTCCAACTGCTCGGATCTTCTGAGGATTAGGTTTCAATCCATCTTTGGATATTATATGGCCAATGAATGGTACTTCTTCCATTCCAAGCTTGGCCTTGTCTTTGTTGATTCTCATTGTGATTTTGTACTGCTTCTTCTTTTGTGTCTCCAACTCCAAATATCAGAATATCATCTGCTGTGGACTCGACTCCTTTCAGCCTTGCAAGTGCTTGCTGTTGGTGTCTCGTGTACTCTTCTGGTGCGCTTCTCAGCCCAAATGGCATGCGCAGCCAGCGATATCTGCCATAAGGAGTATTGAAACATGTTAACCTTGAACTAACTTCATCTAGTTCAACATGCCAAAACCCATTTTTTTGTGTCAAGTACGCTGAATACTTTTGCTTGATGGAGTTCAGGAAGAATTTCTTCTATTGTAGTCATATGATAATGGCTTCTCTTTGTGACCCGATTCAAGTCTTTCGGGTCTATGTAGATGCGCAATTTTCCTGATGGTTTCCTGACTGCTGCCATGCTTGAAACCCAATCTGTAGGCTCAGTTTCTTGAATGATTATCTTGCGCTGTACCATGTTCTCAAGATCTGTCTTGAGTTGTTCTTTCACTGCAACTGGTACCCGCCGTGCTGCATGGACTACTGGTGTGTTTGTTTTATCAATCGCTGTATGATACTTGCCAGGTAATTTTCCAGGACCATTAAATACATCTGGATATCCTGCTTCCAGTGGTTGTATTGTCAGAGGCCGTATTTGTGCTGCTGCAGTCTGCACTTGAGCAATGTTGTCATCTATATAATTTCTATCATCCATGGCTTTTGTGTCCCAAAATCGGTACATATTTGTCAGAGCTCACAATTTCAAACACTGCGAGATATTTTCTCTGGTTCTTCGGGTTTATCCCCTTCAGCTTTGCTTTGCCAATCGGGCGTACAAGATTTCCATCATACATCCTCAGGATGGTTTCTGACTTCTCAATTTGTATTTAATGTTTTTCAAATGACTCTTGCTGAGAACATTGCAGGAAGCTCCAGTGTCTATTTCAAACTGGATTTCTTTCTGCTTCTCTATCAACATCGTTGCTATGATGCTTTTTTCCAACTTATTTACTTCCACAACTGTTATCTTGTTAACTTCACATCATAACTTGTGGTGGACTCATTTGTGTCTTCACCTTGGTCGATCCTGTTAACTGTTATTTGTGATAAATACACATTACTTAAATGGTGCTTCTACTTGCATTTGGT